>NW_025728690.1:896917-1066832 GCF_021461385.2 Schistocerca piceifrons
AACTAGTGTCACAAGAACGGTTCAAATCATAGACAGTAAGAAGAGTCAGTCTTCTTGTACTTGAGTCGGCATTGTGCCTTTTCTATTTAATTCCGATGCAATTTCTGTGTTTCATCGTCAATAAGAAGGTCAGAGGGATACAGAAAACCTGAAATGAAGCATCGGAATCTATAAGTGGTATCACAGTAATGGTTTAAACATAGTCAGTAAGAAGAGTCAGTCGTCTTGTACTTAAGTCGGCATTGTGCCTTTCGTATTTAATTCCGATGGAATTTCCGTGTTTCATCGTCAATAAGAAGGTCCAAGGGATACAGTAAACCTGAAGTGAAGCATCGGAATCTATAACTAGTGTCACAGGATAGGTTCAAAACGTAGTCAGTAAGTAGACTGAGTCTTCTTGTACTTATTTCGGCATTGTGCCTTTTGTATTTAATTCCGATGCAATTTCTGTGTTTCATCGACAATAAGAAGGTCCAAGGTATACATTAAACCTGAAGTGAAGCATCGTAATGTATAACTAGTGTCACAGGAATGGTTCAAAACATAGACAGTAAGAAGAGTCCGTCTTCTTGTACTTAAGTCGGCATTGTGCCTTTTGTATTTCATTCCGATGCAATTTCTGTGTTTCATCGTCAATAAGAAGGTCGAAGGGAAACAGTAAACCTGAAGTGAAGCATCGAAATGTATAACTTGTGTGACAGGAATGGTTCAAAATATGGACATTAGGAAGAGTCAGTCTTCTTGTACTTAAGTCGTCATTGTGCCTTTTGTATTTAATTCCGATGCAATGTTTGTGCTTCATCGTCAATAAGAAGGTCAGAGGGATACAGTAAACCTGATTTGAAACATCGGAATCTATAACTAGTGTCACCGGAATGGTTCAAAGCATAGACAGTAGGAAGAGTCATTCTTCCTGTACTTAAGTCGGCAGTGTTCATTTTCTATTTAATTCCGATGCAATTTCTGTGTTTCATCGTCAATACGACGGTCAGAGGGATACAGTAACCCTGAAGTGAATGATCGGAAACTATAACTAGTGTCACAGGAATGGTTCAAATCATAGACAGTGGGAAGAGTCAGTCTACATGTACTTAGGTCGGCATTGTGCCTTTTGTATTTAATTCCGATGCAATTTTTGTGTTTCATCGTCAATAAGAAGGACAGAGGGATACAATAAACCTGAAGTGAAACATCGGAATCTATAACTAGTGTCACCGGAATGATTCAAACATAGTCAGTACAAAGAGTCAGTCTTCTTGTACTGAAGTCGGCATTGTGCCTTTTGTATTTAATTCCGATGCAATTTCTGTGTTTCATCGTCAATAAGAAGGTCCAAGGGATACAGTAAACCTGAAGTGAGGCATCGGAATGTATAACTAGTGTGACAGGAATGGTTCAAAGCAAGGACAGTAGGAAGAGTCAGTCTTGTTGTACTTGAGTCGGCATTGTGCCTTTTGTATTTAATTCCGATGCAATTTTTGTGTTTCATCGTCAATAAGAAGGTCAAAGGGATGCAGCACACCTGAAGTGACGCATCGGAATCTATAACTAGTGTCACTGGAATGGTTGAAAACATAGACAGTAAGAAGAGTCAGTCCTCTTGTACTTAAGTCGGTATTGTGCCTTTTCTATTTAATTCCGATGCAATTTCTGTGTTTCATCGTCAATAAGAAGGTCAGAGGGATACAGTAAACCTGAAGTGAAGCATCGGAATCTGTAAGTGGTATCACAGTAATGGTTCAAACATAGTCAGTAAGAAGAGTCAGTCGTCTTGTACTTAAGTCGGCATTGTGCCTTTCGTTTATAATTCTGATGGAATTTCGGTGTTTCATCGTCAATAAGAAGGTCCAAGGGATACAGTAAACCTGAAGGGAGGCATCGGAATGTATAACTAGTGTGACAGGAATGGTTCAAACGTAGACAGCAGGAAGAGTCAGTCTTCTTGTACTTGAGTCGGCATTGTGCCTTTTCTATTTAATTCCGATGCAATTTCTGTGTTTCATTGTCAATAAGAAGGTCCAAGGGATACAGTAAACCTGAAGTGAAGCATCGGAATGTATAACTCGTGTCACAGGAATGGTGCATAACATAGACATTAGGAAGAGTCAGTCTTCTTGTACTTAATCCGGCATTGTGCCTTTTGTATTTATTTCCGAAGCGATTTCTGTGTTTCATCGTCAATAAGAAGGTCAGAGGGATACAGTAAATCTGAAGTGAAACATCGGAATCTATAACTAGTGTCACCGGAATGGTTCAAACTTAGGTACGTACAAAGAGTCAGTCTTCTTGTGCTGAAGTCGGCATTGTGCCTTTTGTATTTAATTCCGAAGCAATTTCTGGATTTCATCGTCAATAAGAAGGTCCAAGGGATACAGTAAACCTGAAGTGAAGCATCGGAATGTATAACTCCTGTCACAGGAATGGTTCATAACATAGACATTAGGAAGAGTCAGTCTTCTTGTACTTAAGTCGGCATTGTGCCTTTTGTATATAATTCCGATACAATTTCTTTGTTTCATCGTCAATAAGAACGTCCAAGGGATACAGTAAACCTGAAGATAGGCATCGGAATATATGACTAGTGTCACAGGAATGGTTCAAAAAATAGTCATTAAAAAGAGTCAGTCTTCTTGTACTTAAGTCGGCATTGTGTCTTTTCTATTTAATTCCGATGCAATTTCTGTATTTCATCGTCAATAAGAACGTCCAAGGGATGCAATACACCCGAAGTGACGCATCGGAATCTATAACTAGTGTCACTGGAATGGCTCATGACATAGACAGTAAGAAGAGTCAGTCTTCTTGTACTTAAGTCGGCATTGTGCCTTTTCTATTTAATTCCAATGCAATTTCTGTGTTTCATCGTCAATAAGAAGGTCAGAGGGATACAGTAAATCTGAAGTGAAGCATCGGAATCTATAAGTGGTAAAACAGTAATGGTTCAAACATAGTCAGTAAGAAGAGTCAGTCGTCCTGTACTTAAGTCGGCATTGTGCCTTTCGTATTTAATTCCGATGGAATTTCGGTGCTTCATCGTCAATAAGAACATCCCAGGGATACAGTAAACCTGAATCGTGGCATCGGAATCAATGAATAGTGTCACCGGAATGGTTCAAAACACAGTCAGTAAAAAGGGTCAGTCTTCTTGTATTTAAGTCGGCACTGTGCCTTTTCTATTTAATTCCGACGCAATTTCTGTGTTTCATCGTTAATAAGAAGGTCCAAGGGATACAGTACACCTGAAGTGACGCATCGGAACCTATAACTAGTGTCACTGGAATGGTTCAAAACATAGACATTAAGAAGAGTCAGTCTTCTTGTACTTAAGTCGGCATTGCGCCTTTTCTATTTAATTCCGATGCAATTTCTGTGTTTCATCGTCAATAAGAAGGTCAGAGGGATACAGTAAACCTGAAGAGAAGCATCGGAATCTATAAGTGGTATCACAGTAATGCTTCAAACATAGTCAGTAAGAAGAGTCAGTCGTCTTGTACTTAAGTCGGCATTGTGCCTTTTCTATTTAATTCCGATGCAATTTCTGTGTTTCATCATCAATAAGAAGGTCCGAGGAATACAGTAAACCTGAAGTATGGCATCGGAATGTATAACTAGTGTCACAGGAATCGTTCAAAACATAGACAGTAGGAGGAGTCACTCTGCTTCTACTTGAGTCGGCATTGAGCCTTTTGTATTTATTTCCGATGCGATTTCTGTGTTTCATCGTCAATACGAAGGTCAGAGGGATACAGTAAACCTGAAGTGAAGCATCGGAATCCGTAAGTAGTGCCACAGGAATGGTTCAAAGCATAGACAGTAGAAAGAGTCATTCTTCTTGTTCTTAAGTCGGCATTGTGCCTTTTCTATTTAATTCCGATGCAATTTCTGTGTTTCATTGTCAATAAGAAGGTCCAAGGGATACAGTAAACCTGAAGTGAAACATCGGAATCTATAACTAGTGTCACCGGAATGGTTCAAACATAGGTACGTACAAAGAGTCAGTCTTCTTGTACTGAAGTCGGCATTGTGCCTTTTGTATTTAATTCCGATGCAATTTCTGTGTTTCATCGTCAATAAGAAGGTCCAAGGGATACCGTAAACCTGAAGTGAAGCACCGGAATGTATAACTAGTGTGACAGGTATGGGTCAAAACATGGACAGAGGGAAGAGTCAGTCTTCTTGTACTTGAGTCGGCATTGTGCCTTTTGTATTTAATTCCGATGCAATTTCTGTATTTCATCGTCAATAAGAAGGTCCAAGGGATGCAATACACCTGAGGTGACGCATCGGAATCTATAACTAGTGTCACTGGAATGGTTCATAACATAGACAGTAAGAAGAGTCAGTCTTCTTGCATTTAAGCCGGCATTGTGCCTTTTCTATTTAATTACGACGCAATTTCTGTGTTTTATCGGCAATAAGTAGGTCAGAGGGATACAGTATACTTGAAGTGAAGCATCGGAATCTATAAGTGGTATAACAGTAATGGTTCAAACGTAGTCAGTAAGAAGAGACAGTCGTCCTATACTTAAGTCGGCATCGTGCCTTTCGTATTTAAATCCGATAGAATTTAGGTGTTTCATCGTCAATAAGAAGGTCCAAGGATGCAGTAAACCTGAAGTGAAGCATCGGAATGTATAACTAGTGTGACAGGAATGGTTCAAAACATGGACATTAGGAAGAGTCAGTCTTCTTGTACTTAAGTCGGCATTGTACCTTTTGTATTTAATTCCGATGCAATTTCTGTGTTTCAACGTCTATAAGAAGGTCCAAGGGATGCAGCACACCTGAAGTGACGCATCGGAATCTATAACTAGTGTCACTGGAATGGTTCAAAACATAGACAGTAAGAAGAATCAGTCTTCTTGTACTTAAGTCGGCATTGTGCTTTTCTATTTAATTCCGATGCAATTTCTGTGTTTCATCGTCAATAAGAAGGTCAGAGGGATACAGTAAACCTGAAGTGAAGCATCGGAATCTATAAGTGGTATCACAGTAATGGTTCAAACATAGTCAGTAAGAAGAGTCAGTCGTCTTGTACTTAAGTCGGCATTGTGCCTTTCGTTTATAATTCCGATGGAATTTCGGTGTTTCATCGTCAATAAGAAGGTCCAAGGGATTCAGTAAACCTGAAGGGAGGCATCGGAATGTATAACTAGTGTGACAGGAATGGTTCAAACATAGACAGCAGGAAGAGTCAGTCTTCTTGCACTTAAGTCGGCATTGTGCTTTATCTATTTAATTCCGATGCAATTTCTGTTATTCATCGTCAATAAGAAGGTCAGAGGAATACAGTAAACCTGAAGTATAGCATCGGAATGTATAACTAGTGTCACAGGAATCGTTCAAAACATAGACATTAGGAAGAGTCAGTCTTCTTCTACTTGAGTCGGCATTGAGCCTTTTGTACTTATTTCCGAAGCGATTTCTGTGTTTCATCGTCAATAAGAAGGTCAGAGGGATACAGTAAACCTGAAGTGAAACATCGGAATCTATAACTAGTGTCACCGGAATGGTTCAAACTTAGGTACGTACAAAGAGTCAGTCTTCTTGTGCTGAAGTCGGCATTGTGCCTTTTGTATTTAATTCCGAAGCAATTTCTGGGTTTCATCGTCAATAAGAAGGTCCAAGGGATACAGTAAACCTGAAGTGAAGCATCGGAATGTATAACTAGTGTGACAGGTATGGTTCAAAACATGGACAGTAGGATGAGTCAGTCATCTTGTACTTGAGTCGGCATTGTGCCTTTTCTATTTAATTCCGATGCGATTTCTGTGTTTCATTGTCAATAAGAAGGTCCAAGGGATACAGTAAACCTGAAGTGAAGCATCGGAATGTATAACTCGTGTCACAGGAATGGTTCATAACATAGACATTAGGAAGAGTCAGTCTTCTTGTTCTTAAGTCGACATTGTGCTTTTTGTATATAATTCCGATACAATTTCTGTGTTTCATCGTCAATAAGAACGTCCAAGGGATACAGTAAACCTGAAGTGAGGCATCGGAATATATGACTAGTGTCACAGGAATGGTTCAAAAAATAGTCAGTAAAAAGAGTCAGTCTTCTTGTACTTAAGTCGGCATTGTGCCTTTTCTATTTAATTCCGATGCAATTTCTGTATTTCATCGTCAATAAGAACGTCCAAGGGATGCAATACATCCGAAGTGACGCATCGGAATCTATAACTAGTGTCACTGGAATGGCTCATGACATAGACAGTAAGAAGAGTCAGTCTTCTTGTACTTAAGTCGGCATTGTGCCTTTTCTATTTAATTCCAATGCAATTTCTGTGTTTCATCGTCAATAAGAAGGTCAGAGGGATACAGTAAATCTGAAGTGAAGCATAGGAATCTATAAGTGGTATAACAGTAATGGTTCAAACATAGTCAGTAAGAAGAGTCAGTCGTCCTGTACTTAAGTCGGCATTGTGCCTTTCGTATTTAATTCCGATGGAATTTCGGTGCTTCATCGTCAATAAGAACGTCCCAGGGATACAGTAAACCTGAATCGTAGCATCGGAATCAATGAATAGTGTCACCGGAATGGTTCAAAACACAGTCAGTAAAAAGGGTCAGTCTTCTTGTACTTAAGTCGGCACTGTGCCTTTTCTATTTAATTCCGATGCAATTTCTGTGTTTCATCGTTAATAAGAAGGTCCAAGGGATACAGTACACCTGAAGTGGCGCATCGGAACCTATAACTAGTGTCACTGGAATGGTTCAAAACATAGACATTAAGAAGAGTCAGTCTTCTTGTACTTAAGACGGCATTGTGCCTTTTGTATTTAATTCCTATGCAATTTCTGTGTTTCATCATCAACAAGAAGGTCAGAGGGATACAGTAAACCTAAAGTGAAGCATCGGAATCTATAACTGGTGTCACAGGATAGGTTCAAAACGTAGTCAGTAAGTAGACACAGTTTTCTTGTACTTATTTCGGCATTGTGCCTTTTGTATTTAATTCCGATGCAATTTCTGTGTTTCATCGTCAATAAGAAGGTCCAAGGGAAACAGTAAACCTGAAGTGAAGCATCGGAATGTATAACTAGTGTAACAGGAATGGTTCAAAATATGGACATTAGGAAGAGTCAGTCTTCTTGTACTTAAGGCGGCATTGTGCATTTTGTATTTAATTCCGATGCAATTTCTGTGTTTCATCGTCAATAGGAAGGTCGAACAGATACAGTAAACGTGAGGTGAAGCATCGGAATGTATAACTAGTGTCACAGGAATGGTTCAAAGCATAGACAGTAGGAAGAGTCAGTCTTCTTGTACTTGAGTCGGTATTGTGCCTTTCGTATTTAATTCCGATGCAATTTCTACGTTTCATCGTCAATAAGAAGGTCCAAGGGATACAGTAAACCTGGAGTGAAACATCGGAATCTATAACTAGTGTCACCGGAATGGTTCAAACATAGGTACGTACAAAGAGTCAGTCTTCTTGTACTTAAGTCGGCATTGTGCCTTTTCTATTTAATTCCAATGCAATTTCTGTGTTTCATCGTCAATAAGAAGGTCAGAGGGATACAGTAAACCTGAAGTGAAACATCGGAATCTATAACTAGTGTCTCCGGAATGATTCAAACATAGTCAGTACAAAGAGTCAGTCTTCTTGTACTGACGTCGGCATTGTGCATTTTGTATTTTATTCCGATGAAATTTCTGTGTTTCATCGTCAATAAGAAGGTCAGAGGGATACAGTTAACCTGAAGTGAATCATCGGAATCTATAACTAGTGTCACAGGAATGGTTGAATACATAGACAGTAGGAAGAGTCAGTCTACATGTACTTAAGTCGGCATCGTGCCTTTTGTATTTAATTCCGATGCAATTTCTGTGTTTCATCGTCAATACGAAGGTCAGAGGGATACAGCTAACCTGAAGTGAAGCATCAGAATCTATAACTAGTGTCACAGGAATGGTTCAAAGCATAGACAGTAAGAAAAGTCAGTCTACTTGTACTTAAGTCGGCATTGTGCTTTTTGTATTTAATTCCGACGCAATTTCTGTGTTTCATCGTCAATAAGAAGGTCCAAGGGATACAGTACACCTGAAGTGAAACATCGGAATCTATAACTAGTGTCACAAGAACGGTTCAAATCATAGACAGTAAGAAGAGTCAGTCTTCTTGTACTTGAGTCGGCATTGTGCCTTTTCTATTTAATTCCGATGCAATTTCTGTGTTTCATCGTCAATAAGAAGGTCAGAGGGATACAGAAAACCTGAAATGAAGCATCGGAATCTATAAGTGGTATCACAGTAATGGTTTAAACATAGTCAGTAAGAAGAGTCAGTCTTCTTGTACTTAAGTCGGCATTGTGCCTTTTCTATTTAATTCCGATGCAATTTCTGTGTTTCATCGTCAATAAGAAGGTCAGAGGAATACAGAAAACCTGAAGGATAGCATCGGAATGTATAATCAGTGTCACAGGAATCGTTCTAATCATAGATAGTAGGAAGAGTCAGTCTTCTTCTACTTGAGTCGGCATTGAGCCTTTTGTATTTATTTCCGATGCAATTTCTGTGTTTCATCGTCAATAAGAAGGTCAGAGGGATACAGTAAACCTGAAGTGAAGCATCGGAATCTATAAGTAGTGTCACAGGAATGGTTCAAAACATAGACAGTAGGAAGAGTCATTCTTCTTGTACTTAAGTCGGCATTGTGCATTTTCTATTTAATTCAGATGCAATTTCTGTGTTTCATCGTCAATAAGACGGTCAGAGGGATACAGTAAACCTGAAGTGAATGATCGGAATCTATAACTCGTGTCACAGGAATGGTTCAAATCATAGACAGTGGGAAGAGTCAGTCTACATGTACTTAGGTCGGCATTGTGCCTTTTGTATTTAATTCCGATGCAATTTTTGTGTTTTATCGTCAATAAGAAGGTCAGAGGGATACAATAAACCTGAAGTGAAACATCGGAATCTATAACTAGTGTCACCGGAATGATTCAAACATAGTCAGTACAAAGAGTCAGTCTTCTTGTACTGAAGTCGGCATTGTGCCTTTTGTATTTAATTCCGATGCAATTTCTGTGTTTCGTCGTCAATAAGAATGTCAGAGGGATACAGTACACATAAAGTGAATCATCGGAATCTATAACTAGTGTCACAGGAATGGTTGAAAACATAGACAGTAGGAAGAGTCAGTCTACATGTACTTAAGTCGGCATCGTGCCTTTTGTATTTAATTCCGATGCAATTTCTGTGTTTCATCGTCAATACGAAGGTCAGAGGGATACAGCTAACCTGAAGTGAAGCATCAGAATCTATAACTAGTGTCACAGGAATGGTTCAAAGCATAGACAGTAAGAAGAGTCAGTCTACTTGTACTTAAGTCGGCATTGTGCTTTTTGTATTTAATTCCGACGCAATTTCTGTGTTTCATCGTCAATAAGAAGGTCCAAGGGATACAGTACACCTGAAGTGAAACATCGGAATCTATAACTAGTGTCACAAGAACGGTTCAAATCATAGACAGTAAGAAGAGTCAGTCTTCTTGTACTTGAGTCGGCATTGTGCCTTTTCTATTTAATTCCGATGCAATTTCTGTGTTTCATCGTCAATAAGAAGGTCAGAGGGATACAGAAAACCTGAAATGAAGCATCGGAATCTATAAGTGGTATCACAGTAATGGTTTAAACATAGTCAGTAAGAAGAGTCAGTCGTCTTGTACTTAAGTCGGCATTGTGCCTTTCGTATTTAATTCCGATGGAATTTCCGTGTTTCATCGTCAATAAGAAGGTCCAAGGGATACAGTAAACCTGAAGTGAAGCATCGGAATCTATAACTAGTGTCACAGGATAGGTTCAAAACGTAGTCAGTAAGTAGACTGAGTCTTCTTGTACTTATTTCGGCATTGTGCCTTTTGTATTTAATTCCGATGCAATTTCTGTGTTTCATCGACAATAAGAAGGTCCAAGGTATACATTAAACCTGAAGTGAAGCATCGTAATGTATAACTAGTGTCACAGGAATGGTTCAAAACATAGACAGTAAGAAGAGTCCGTCTTCTTGTACTTAAGTCGGCATTGTGCCTTTTGTATTTCATTCCGATGCAATTTCTGTGTTTCATCGTCAATAAGAAGGTCGAAGGGAAACAGTAAACCTGAAGTGAAGCATCGAAATGTATAACTTGTGTGACAGGAATGGTTCAAAATATGGACATTAGGAAGAGTCAGTCTTCTTGTACTTAAGTCGTCATTGTGCCTTTTGTATTTAATTCCGATGCAATGTTTGTGCTTCATCGTCAATAAGAAGGTCAGAGGGATACAGTAAATCTGATTTGAAACATCGGAATCTATAACTAGTGTCACCGGAATGGTTCAAAGCATAGACAGTAGGAAGAGTCATTCTTCCTGTACTTAAGTCGGCAGTGTTCATTTTCTATTTAATTCCGATGCAATTTCTGTGTTTCATCGTCAATACGACGGTCAGAGGGATACAGTAACCCTGAAGTGAATGATCGGAAACTATAACTAGTGTCACAGGAATGGTTCAAATCATAGACAGTGGGAAGAGTCAGTCTACATGTACTTAGGTCGGCATTGTGCCTTTTGTATTTAATTCCGATGCAATTTTTGTGTTTCATCGTCAATAAGAAGGACAGAGGTATACAATAAACCTGAAGTGAAACATCGGAATCTATAACTAGTGTCACCGGAATGATTCAAACATAGTCAGTACAAAGAGTCAGTCTTCTTGTACTGAAGTCGGCATTGTGCCTTTTGTATTTAATTCCGATGCAATTTCTGTGTTTCATCGTCAATAAGAAGGTCCAAGGGATACAGTAAACCTGAAGTGAGGCATCGGAATGTATAACTAGTGTGACAGGAATGGTTCAAAGCAAGGACAGTAGGAAGAGTCAGTCTTGTTGTACTTGAGTCGGCATTGTGCCTTTTGTATTTAATTCCGATGCAATTTTTGTGTTTCATCGTCAATAAGAAGGTCAAAGGGATGCAGCACACCTGAAGTGACGCATCGGAATCTATAACTAGTGTCACTGGAATGGTTGAAAACATAGACAGTAAGAAGAGTCAGTCCTCTTGTACTTAAGTCGGTATTGTGCCTTTTCTATTTAATTCCGATGCAATTTCTGTGTTTCATCGTCAATAAGAAGGTCAGAGGGATACAGTAAACCTGAAGTGAAGCATCGGAATCTGTAAGTGGTATCACAGTAATGGTTCAAACATAGTCAGTAAGAAGAGTCAGTCGTCTTGTACTTAAGTCGGCATTGTGCCTTTCGTTTATAATTCTGATGGAATTTCGGTGTTTCATCGTCAATAAGAAGGTCCAAGGGATACAGTAAACCTGAAGGGAGGCATCGGAATGTATAACTAGTGTGACAGGAATGGTTCAAACGTAGACAGCAGGAAGAGTCAGTCTTCTTGTACTTGAGTCGGCATTGTGCCTTTTCTATTTAATTCCGATGCAATTTCTGTGTTTCATTGTCAATAAGAAGGTCCAAGGGATACAGTAAACCTGAAGTGAAGCATCGGAATGTATAACTCGTGTCACAGGAATGGTGCATAACATAGACATTAGGAAGAGTCAGTCTTCTTGTACTTAATCCGGCATTGTGCCTTTTGTATTTATTTCCGAAGCGATTTCTGTGTTTCATCGTCAATAAGAAGGTCAGAGGGATACAGTAAATCTGAAGTGAAACATCGGAATCTATAACTAGTGTCACCGGAATGGTTCAAACTTAGGTACGTACAAAGAGTCAGTCTTCTTGTGCTGAAGTCGGCATTGTGCCTTTTGTATTTAATTCCGAAGCAATTTCTGGATTTCATCGTCAATAAGAAGGTCCAAGGGATACAGTAAACCTGAAGTGAAGCATCGGAATGTATAACTCCTGTCACAGGAATGGTTCATAACATAGACATTAGGAAGAGTCAGTCTTCTTGTACTTAAGTCGGCATTGTGCCTTTTGTATATAATTCCGATACAATTTCTTTGTTTCATCGTCAATAAGAACGTCCAAGGGATACAGTAAACCTGAAGATAGGCATCGGAATATATGACTAGTGTCACAGGAATGGTTCAAAAAATAGTCATTAAAAAGAGTCAGTCTTCTTGTACTTAAGTCGGCATTGTGTCTTTTCTATTTAATTCCGATGCAATTTCTGTATTTCATCGTCAATAAGAACGTCCAAGGGATGCAATACACCCGAAGTGACGCATCGGAATCTATAACTAGTGTCACTGGAATGGCTCATGACATAGACAGTAAGAAGAGTCAGTCTTCTTGTACTTAAGTCGGCATTGTGCCTTTTCTATTTAATTCCAATGCAATTTCTGTGTTTCATCGTCAATAAGAAGGTCAGAGGGATACAGTAAATCTGAAGTGAAGCATCGGAATCTATAAGTGGTAAAACAGTAATGGTTCAAACATAGTCAGTAAGAAGAGTCAGTCGTCCTGTACTTAAGTCGGCATTGTGCCTTTCGTATTTAATTCCGATGGAATTTCGGTGCTTCATCGTCAATAAGAACATCCCAGGGATACAGTAAACCTGAATCGTGGCATCGGAATCAATGAATAGTGTCACCGGAATGGTTCAAAACACAGTCAGTAAAAAGGGTCAGTCTTCTTGTATTTAAGTCGGCACTGTGCCTTTTCTATTTAATTCCGACGCAATTTCTGTGTTTCATCGTTAATAAGAAGGTCCAAGGGATACAGTACACCTGAAGTGACGCATCGGAACCTATAACTAGTGTCACTGGAATGGTTCAAAACATAGACATTAAGAAGAGTCAGTCTTCTTGTACTTAAGTCGGCATTGCGCCTTTTCTATTTAATTCCGATGCAATTTCTGTGTTTCATCGTCAATAAGAAGGTCAGAGGGATACAGTAAACCTGAAGAGAAGCATCGGAATCTATAAGTGGTATCACAGTAATGCTTCAAACATAGTCAGTAAGAAGAGTCAGTCGTCTTGTACTTAAGTCGGCATTGTGCCTTTTCTATTTAATTCCGATGCAATTTCTGTGTTTCATCATCAATAAGAAGGTCCGAGGAATACAGTAAACCTGAAGTATGGCATCGGAATGTATAACTAGTGTCACAGGAATCGTTCAAAACATAGACAGTAGGAGGAGTCACTCTGCTTCTACTTGAGTCGGCATTGAGCCTTTTGTATTTATTTCCGATGCGATTTCTGTGTTTCATCGTCAATACGAAGGTCAGAGGGATACAGTAAACCTGAAGTGAAGCATCGGAATCCGTAAGTAGTGCCACAGGAATGGTTCAAAGCATAGACAGTAGAAAGAGTCATTCTTCTTGTTCTTAAGTCGGCATTGTGCCTTTTCTATTTAATTCCGATGCAATTTCTGTGTTTCATTGTCAATAAGAAGGTCCAAGGGATACAGTAAACCTGAAGTGAAACATCGGAATCTATAACTAGTGTCACCGGAATGGTTCAAACATAGGTACGTACAAAGAGTCAGTCTTCTTGTACTGAAGTCGGCATTGTGCCTTTTGTATTTAATTCCGATGCAATTTCTGTGTTTCATCGTCAATAAGAAGGTCCAAGGGATACCGTAAACCTGAAGTGAAGCACCGGAATGTATAACTAGTGTGACAGGTATGGGTCAAAACATGGACAGAGGGAAGAGTCAGTCTTCTTGTACTTGAGTCGGCATTGTGCCTTTTGTATTTAATTCCGATGCAATTTCTGTATTTCATCGTCAATAAGAAGGTCCAAGGGATGCAATACACCTGAGGTGACGCATCGGAATCTATAACTAGTGTCACTGGAATGGTTCATAACATAGACAGTAAGAAGAGTCAGTCTTCTTGCATTTAAGCCGGCATTGTGCCTTTTCTATTTAATTACGACGCAATTTCTGTGTTTTATCGGCAATAAGTAGGTCAGAGGGATACAGTATACTTGTAGTGAAGCATCGGAATCTATAAGTGGTATAACAGTAATGGTTCAAACGTAGTCAGTAAGAAGAGACAGTCGTCCTATACTTAAGTCGGCATCGTGCCTTTCGTATTTAAATCCGATAGAATTTAGGTGTTTCATCGTCAATAAGAAGGTCCAAGGATGCAGTAAACCTGAAGTGAAGCATCGGAATGTATAACTAGTGTGACAGGAATGGTTCAAAACATGGACATTAGGAAGAGTCAGTCTTCTTGTACTTAAGTCGGCATTGTACCTTTTGTATTTAATTCCGATGCAATTTCTGTGTTTCAACGTCTATAAGAAGGTCCAAGGGATGCAGCACACCTGAAGTGACGCATCGGAATCTATAACTAGTGTCACTGGAATGGTTCAAAACATAGACAGTAAGAAGAGTCAGTCTTCTTGTACTTAAGTCGGCATTGTGCTTTTCTATTTAATTCCGATGCAATTTCTGTGTTTCATCGTCAATAAGAAGGTCAGAGGGATACAGTAAACCTGAAGTGAAGCATCGGAATCTATAAGTGGTATCACAGTAATGGTTCAAACATAGTCAGTAAGAAGAGTCAGTCGTCTTGTACTTAAGTCGGCATTGTGCCTTTCGTTTATAATTCCGATGGAATTTCGGTGTTTCATCGTCAATAAGAAGGTCCAAGGGATACAGTAAACCTGAAGGGAGGCATCGGAATGTATAACTAGTGTGACAGGAATGGTTCAAACATAGACAGCAGGAAGAGTCAGTCTTCTTGCACTTAAGTCGGCATTGTGCTTTATCTATTTAATTCCGATGCAATTTCTGTTATTCATCGTCAATAAGAAGGTCAGAGGAATACAGTAAACCTGAAGTATAGCATCGGAATGTATAACTAGTGTCACAGGAATCGTTCAAAACATAGACATTAGGAAGAGTCAGTCTTCTTCTACTTGAGTCGGCATTGAGCCTTTTGTACTTATTTCCGAAGCGATTTCTGTGTTTCATCGTCAATAAGAAGGTCAGAGGGATACAGTAAACCTGAAGTGAAACATCGGAATCTATAACTAGTGTCACCGGAATGGTTCAAACTTAGGTACGTACAAAGAGTCAGTCTTCTTGTGCTGAAGTCGGCATTGTGCCTTTTGTATTTAATTCCGAAGCAATTTCTGGGTTTCATCGTCAATAAGAAGGTCCAAGGGATACAGTAAACCTGAAGTGAAGCATCGGAATGTATAACTAGTGTGACAGGTATGGTTCAAAACATGGACAGTAGGATGAGTCAGTCATCTTGTACTTGAGTCGGCATTGTGCCTTTTCTATTTAATTCCGATGCGATTTCTGTGTTTCATTGTCAATAAGAAGGTCCAAGGGATACAGTAAACCTGAAGTGAAGCATCGGAATGTATAACTCGTGTCACAGGAATGGTTCATAACATAGACATTAGGGAGAGTCAGTCTTCTTGTTCTTAAGTCGACATTGTGCTTTTTGTATATAATTCCGATACAATTTCTGTGTTTCATCGTCAATAAGAACGTCCAAGGGATACAGTAAACCTGAAGTGAGGCATCGGAATATATGACTAGTGTCACAGGAATGGTTCAAAAAATAGTCAGTAAAAAGAGTCAGTCTTCTTGTACTTAAGTCGGCATTGTGCCTTTTCTATTTAATTCCGATGCAATTTCTGTATTTCATCGTCAATAAGAACGTCCAAGGGATGCAATACATCCGAAGTGACGCATCGGAATCTATAACTAGTGTCACTGGAATGGCTCATGACATAGACAGTAAGAAGAGTCAGTCTTCTTGTACTTAAGTCGGCATTGTGCCTTTTCTATTTAATTCCAATGCAATTTCTGTGTTTCATCGTCAATAAGAAGGTCAGAGGGATACAGTAAATCTGAAGTGAAGCATAGGAATCTATATGTGGTATAACAGTAATGGTTCAAACATAGTCAGTAAGAAGAGTCAGTCGTCCTGTACTTAAGTCGGCATTGTGCCTTTCGTATTTAATTCCGATGGAATTTCGGTGCTTCATCGTCAATAAGAACGTCCCAGGGATACAGTAAACCTGAATCGTAGCATCGGAATCAATGAATAGTGTCACCGGAATGGTTCAAAACACAGTCAGTAAAAAGGGTCAGTCTTCTTGTACTTAAGTCGGCACTGTGCCTTTTCTATTTAATTCCGATGCAATTTCTGTGTTTCATCGTTAATAAGAAGGTCCAAGGGATACAGTACACCTGAAGTGGCGCATCGGAACCTATAACTAGTGTCACTGGAATGGTTCAAAACATAGACATTAAGAAGAGTCAGTCTTCTTGTACTTAAGTCGGCATTGCGCCTTTTCTATTTAATTCCGATGCAATTTCTGTGTTCCATCGTCAATAAGAAGGTCAGAGGGATACAGTAAACCTGAAGAGAAGCATCGGAATCTATAAGTGGTATCACAGTAATGCTTCAAACATACTCAGTAAGAAGAGTCAGTCGTCTTGTACTTAAGTCGGCATTGTGCCTTTTCTATTTAATTCCGATGGAATTTCTGTGTTTCATCATCAATAAGAAGGTCCGAGGAATACAGTAAACCTGAAGTGTGGCATCGGAATGTATAACTAGTGTCACAGGAATCGTTCAAAACATAGACAGTAGGAGGAGTCACTCTTCTTCTACTTGAGTCGGCATTGAGCCTTTTGTATTTATTTCCGATGCGATTTCTGTGTTTCATCGTCAATACGAAGGTCAGAGGGTTACAGTAAACCTGAAGTGAAGCATCGGAATCCATAAGTAGTGCCACAGGAATGGTTCAAAGCATAGACAGTAGAAAGAGTCATTCTTCTTGTACTTTAGTCGGCATTGTGCCTTTTCTATTTAATTCCGATGCAATTTCTGTGTTTCATCGTCAATAAGAAGGTCCAAGGGATACAGTAAACCTGAAGTGAAACATCGGAATCTATAACTAGTGTCACCGGAATGGTTCAAACATAGGTACGTACAAAGAGTCAGTCTTCTTGTACTGAAGTCGGCATTGTGCCTTTTGTATTTAATTCCGATGCAATTTCTGTGTTTCATCGTCAATAAGAAGGTCCAAGGGATACCGTAAACCTGAAGTGTAGCATCGGAATGTATAACTAGTGTGACAGGTATGGGTCAAAACATGGACAGAGGGCAGAGTCAGTCTTCTTGTACTTGAGTCGGCATTGTGCCTTTTGTATTTAATTCCGATGCAATTTCTGTATTTCATCGTCAATAAGAAGGTCCAAGGGATGCAATACACCTGAGGTGACGCATCGGAATTTATAACTAGTGTCACTGGAATGGTTCATAACATAGACAGTAAGAAGAGTCAGTCTTCTTGCATTTAAGCCGGCATTGTGCCTCTTCTATTTAATTACGATGCAATTTCTGTGTTTTATCGTCAATAAGAAGGTCAGAGGGATACAGTATACCTGAAGTGAAGCATCGGAATCTATAAGTGGTATAACAGTAATGGTTCAAACGTAGTCAGTAAGAAGAGACAGTCGTCCTATACTTAAGTCGGCATTGTGCCTTTCGTATTTAAATCCAAAAGAATTTAGGTGTTTCATCGTCAATAAGAAGGTCCAAGGGATACAGTAAACCTGAAGTGAAGCATCGGAATGTATAACTAGTGTGACAGGAATGGTTCAAAACATGGACATTAGGAAGAGTCAGTCTTCTTGTACTTAAGTCGGCATTGTGCCTTTTGTATTTAATTCCGATGCAATTTCTGTGTTTCATCGTCTATAAGAAGGTCGAACGGATACAGTAAACGTGAAGTGAAGCATCGGAATGTATAACTAGTGTCACAGGAATGGTTCAAAGCATAGACAGTAGGAAGAGTCAGTCTTCTTGTACTTGAGTCGGTACTGTGCCTTTTGTATTTAATTCATATGCAATTTCTGTGTTTCCTCGTCAATAAGAGGGTCCAAGGGATGCAGTACACCTGAAGTGACGCATCGGAATGTATAACTAGTGTCACTGGAATGGTTCAAAACATAGACAGTAAGAAGAGTCAGTCTTCTTGTACTTAAGTCGGCATTGTGACTTTTGTATTTAATTCCGTTGCAATTTCTGTGTTTCATCGTCAATAAGAAGGTCATAGGGATACAGTAAACCTGAAGTGAAGCATCGGAATCTATAAGTGGTATCACAGTAACGGTTCAAACATAGTCAGTAAGAAGAGTCAGTCGTCTTGTACTTAAGTGGGCATTGTGCCTTTTCTATTTAATTCCGATGCAATTTCTGTGTTTCATCGTCAATAAGAAGGTCAGAGGAATACAGTAAACCTGAAGAATAGCATCGGAATGTATAACTAGTGTCACAGGAATCGTTCAAACATAGACAGTACGAGGAGTCACTCTTCTTCTACTTGAGTCGGCATTGAGCGTTTTGTATCTATTTCCGATGCGATTTCTGTGTTTCATCGTCAATAAGAAGGTCAGAGGGATACAGTAAACCTGAAGTGAAGCATCGGAATCCGTAAGTAGTGCCACAGGAATGGTTCAAAACATAGACAGTAGGAAGAGTCATTCTTCTTGTACTTAAGTCGGCATTGTGCATTTTCTATTTAATTCCGATGCAATTTCTGTGTTTCATCGTCAATAAGAAGGTCCAAGGGATACAGTAAACCTGAAGTGAAGCATCGGAATGTATAACTAGTGTGACAGGTATGGTTCAAAACATGGACAGTGGGAAGAGTCAGTCTTTTTGTACTTGAGTCGGCATTGTGCCTTTTGTATCTAATTCCGATGCAATTTCTGTGTTTCATTGTCAATAAGAACGTCCAAGGGATACAGTAAACCTGAAGTGGGGCATCGGAATATATGACTAGTGTCACAGGAATGGTTCAAAACATAGTCAGTAAAAAGAGTCAGTCTTCTTGTACTTAAGTGGGCATTGTGCCTTTTCTATTCTATTCCGATGCAATTTCTGTGTTTCATCGTCAATAAGAAGGTCCAAGGGATGCAGTACACCTGAAGTGACGCATCAGAATGTATAACTAGTGTCACAGGAATCGTTCAAAACACAGACAGTAGGAGGAGTCACTCTTCCTCTACTTGAGTCGGCATTGAGCCTTTTGTATTTATTTCCGATGCGATTTGTGTGTTTCATCGTCAACAAGATGGTCCAAGGGATACAGTAAACCTGAAGTGAAACATCGGAATCTATAACTAGTGTCACGGGAATGGTTCAAACATAGGTACGTACAAAGAGTCAGTCTTCTTGTACTGAAGTCGGCATTGTGCCTTTTGTATTTAATTCCGATGCAATTTCTGTGCTTCATCGTCAATAAGAAGGTCGAACGGATACAGTAAACGTGAAGTGAAGCATCGGAATGTATAACTAGTGTCACAGGAATGGTTCAAAGCATAGACAGTAGGAAGAGTCAGTCTTCTTGTACTTGAGTCGGTATTTTGCCTTTTGTATTTGATTCATATGCAATTTCTGTGTTTCCTTGTCAATAAGAAGGCACAAGGGATACAGTAAACCTGAAGTGAAGCATCGGAAAATATAACTAGTGTCACAGAAATGGTTCAAAACATAGACAGTAGGAAGAGTCAGCCTTCTTGTACTTAAGTCGGCATTGTGCCTTTTGTATTTAATTCCGATGCAATTTCTGTGTTTCATCGACTAAAAGAACGTCCAAGGGATACAGTAAACCAGAAGTGTGGCATCGGAATCAATGAATAGTGTCACAGGAATGGTTCAAAACATAGTCAGTAAAAAGAGTCAGTCTTCTTGTACTTAAGTCGGCATTGTGCCTTTTCTATTTAATTCCGATGCAATTTCTGTGTTTCATCGTCAATAAGAAGGTCATAGGGATACAGTAAACCTGAAGTGAAGCATCGGAATCTATAAGTGGTATCACAGTAATGGTTCAAACATAGTCAGTAAGAAGAGTCAGTCGTCTTGTACTTAAGTCGGCATTGTGCCTTTTCTATTTAATTCCGATGCAATTTCTGTGTTTCATCGTCAATAAGAAGGTCAGAGGAATACAGTAAACCTGAAGAATAGCATCGGAATGTATAACTAGTGTCACAGGAATCGTTCAAACATAGACAGTAGGAGGAGTCACTCTTCTTCTACTTGAGTCGGCATTGAGCCTTTTGTATCTATTTCCGATGCGATTTCTGTGTTTCATCGTCAATAAGATGGTCAGAGGGAAACAGTAAACCTGAAGTGAAGCATCGGAATCCATAAGTAGTGCCACAGGAATGGTTCAAAACATAGACAGTAGGATGAGTCATTCTTCTTGTACTTAAGTCGGCATTGTGCATTTTCTATTTAACTCCGATGCAATTTCTGTGTTTCATCGTCAATAAGAAGGTCCAAGGGATACAGTAAACCTGAAGTGAAACATCGGAATCTATAACTAGTGTCACAGGAATGGTTCAAACATAGGTACGTACAAAGAGTCAGTCTTCTTGTACTGAAGTCGGCATTGTGCCTTTTGTATTTAATTCCGATGCAATTTCTGTGTTTCATCGTCAATAAGAACGTCCAAGGGATACAGTAAACCTGAAGTGAAGCATCGGAATGTATAACTAGTGTGACAGGTATGGTTCAAAACATGGACAGTGGGAAGAGTCAGTCTTCTTGTACTTGAGTCGGCATTGTGCCTTTTGTATTTAATTCCGATGCAATTTCTGTGTTTCATCGTCAATAAGAACGTCCAAGGGATACAGTAAACCTGAAGTGAGGCATCGGAATATATGACTAGTGTCACAGGAATGGTTCAAAACATAGTCAGTAAAAAGAGTCAGTCTTTTTGTACTTTAGTCGGCATTGTGCCTTTTCTATTTAATTCCGATGCAATTTCTGTATTTCATAGTCAATAAGAAGGTACAAGGGATGCAATACACCTGAAGTGACGCATCGGAATCTATGACTAGTGTCACTGGAATGGTTCATAACATAGACAGTAAGAAGAGTCCGTCTTCTTGTACTTAAGTCGGCATTGTGCCTTTTCTATTTAATTCCGATGCAATTTCTGTGATTCATCGTCAATAAGAAGGTCAGAGGGATACAGTATACCTGAAGTGAAGCATCGGAATCTATAAGTGGTATAACAGTAATGGTTCAAACATAGTCAGTAAGAAGAGTCAGTCGTCCTGTCCTTAAGTCGGCATTGTGCCTTTCGTATTTAATTCCGATGGAATTTCGGTGATTCATCGTCAATAAGATGGTCCAAGGAAGACAGTAAACCTGAAGTGAAGCATCGGAATGTATAACTAGTGTGACACGAATGGTTCAAAACATGGACATTAGGAAGAGTCAGTCTTCTTGTACTTAAGTCGGCATTGTGCCTTTTCTATTTACTTCCGATGCAATTTCTATGTTTCATCGTCAATGAGAAGGTCCAAGGGATAAAGTAAACCTGAAGTGAAACATCGGAATCTATAACTAGTGTCACCGGAATGGTTCAAACATAGGTACGTACAAAGAGTCAGTCTTCTTGTACTGAAGTCGGCATTGTGCCTTTTGTATTTAATTCCGATGCAATTTCTGTTTTGCATCGTCAATTAGAACGTCCAAGGGATACAGTAAACCTGAAGTGAGGCATCGGAATATATGACTAGTGTCACAGGAATGGTTCAAAACATAGTCAGTAAAAAGAGTGAGTCTTCTTGTACTTAAGTCGGCATTGTGCCTTTTCTATTCTATTCCGATGCAATTTCTGTGTTTCATCGTCAATAAGAAGGTCCAAGGGATGCAGTACACCTGAAGTGACGCATCGGAATGTATAACTAGTGTCACAGGAATCGTTCAAAACATAGACAGTAGGAGGAGTCACTCTTCTTCTACTTGAATCGGCATTGAGCCTTTTGTATTTATTTCCGATGCGATTTCTGTGTTTCATCGTCAACAAGAAGGTCCAAGGGATACAGTAAACCTGAAGTGAAACATCGGAATCTATAACTAGTGTCACGGGAATGGTTCAAACATAGGTACGTACAAAGAGTCAGTCTTCTTGTACTGAAGTCGGCATTGTGCCTTTTGTATTTAATTCCGATGCAATTTCTCTGTTTCATCGTCAATAAGAAGGTCCAAGGGACACAGTAAACCTGAAGTGAAGCATCGGAATGTATAACTAGTGTGACAGGTATGGTTCAAAACATGGACAGTAGGAAGAGTCAGTCTTCTTGTACTTGAGTCGGCATTGTGCCTTTTGTATTTAATTCCGATGCAATTTCTGTTTTGCATCGTCAATTAGAAGGTCCAAGGGATACAGTAAACCTGAAGTGAAGCATCGGAATGTATAACTCGTGTCAGAGGAATGGTTCAAAACATAGACAGTAGGAAGAGTCAGTCTTCGTGCCTTTTGTATATAATTCCGATACAATTTCTGTGTTACATCGTCAATAAGAACGTCCAAGGGATACAGTAAACCTGAAGTGAGGCATTGGAATATATGACTAATGTCGCAGGAATGGTTCAAAACATAGTCAGTAAAAAGAGTCAGTCTTCTTGTACTTAAGTCGGCATTGTGCCTTTTCTATTTAATTCCGATGCAATTTCTGTATTTCATCGTCAATAAGAAGGTCGAACGGATACAGTAAACGTGAAGTGAAGCATCGGAATGTATAACTAGTGTCACAGGAATGGTTCAAAGCATAGACAGTAGGAAGAGTCAGTCTTCTTGTACTTGAGTCGGTATTTTGCCTTTTGTATTTAATTCATATGCAATTTCTGTGTTTCCTCGTCAATAAGAAGGCCCAAGGGATACAGTAAACCTGAAGTGAAGCATCGGAATATATAACTAGTGTCACAGAAATGGTTCAAAACATAGACAGTAGGAAGAGTCAGCCTTCTTGTACTTAAGTCGGCATTGTGCCTTTTGTATTTAATTCCGATGCAATTTCTGTGTTTCATCGACAAAAAGAACGTCCAAGGGATACAGTAAACCAGAAGTGTGGCATCGGAATCAATGAATAGTGTCACAGGAATGGTTCAAAACATAGTAAAAAGAGTCAGTATTCTTGTACTTAAGTCGGCATTGTGCCTTTTCTATTTAATTCCGATGCAATTTCTGTGTTTCATCGTCAATAAGAAGGTCAGAGGGATACAGTAAACCTGAAGTGAAGCATCGGAATCTATAAGTGGTATCACAGTAATGGTTCAAACATAGGCAGTAAGAAGAGTCAGCCGTCCTTTACTTAAGTCGGCATTGTGCCTTTTCTATTTAATTCCGATGCAATTTCTGTGTTTCATCGTCAATAAGAAGGTCAGAGGAATACAGTAAACCTAAAGTATAGCATCGGAATGTATAACTAGTGTCACAGGAATCGTTCAAATCATAGACAGTAGGAGGAGTCACTCTTCTTCTACTTGTGTCGGCATTGAGCCTTTTGTATTTATTTCCGATGCGATTTCTGTGTTTCATCGTCAATAAGAAGGTCAGAGGGATACAGTAAACCTGAAGTGAAGCATCGGAATCCATAAGTAGTGCCACAGGAATGGTTCAAAGCATAGACAGTAGGAAGAGTCATTCTTCTTGATCTTAAGTCGGCATTGTGCCTTTTCTATTTAATTCCGATGCAATTTCTGTGTTTCATCGTCAATAAGAAAGTCCAAGGGATACAGTAAACCTGAAGTGAAACATCGGAATCTATAACTAGTGTCACCGGAATGGTTCAAACATAGGTACGTACAAAGAGTCAGTCTTCTTGTACTGAAGTCGGCATTGTGCCTTTTGTATTTAATTCCGATGCAATTTCTGTGTTTCATCGTCAATAAGAAGGTCCAAGGGATACAGTAAACCTGAAGTGAAGCATCGGAATGTATAACTAGTGTGACAGGTATGGTTCAAAACATGGACCGTAGGAAGAGTCAGTCTTCTTGTACTTGAGTCGGCCTTGTGCCTTTTGTATTTAATTCCGACGCAATTTCTGTGTTTCATCGTCAATAAGAACGTCCAAGGGATACAGTAAAACTGAAGTGACGCATCGGAATTTACAACTAGTGTCACTGGAATGGTTCATAACATAGACAGTAAGAAGAGTCAGTCTTCTTGTAGTTAAGTCGGCATTGTGCCTTTTCTATTTAATTCCGATGCAATTTCTGTGTTTCATCGTCAATAAGAAGGACAGAGGGATACAGTATATCTGAAGTGAAGCATGGGAATCTATAAGTGGTATAACTGTAATGGTTCAAACATAGTCAGTAAGAAGAGTCAGTCGTCCTGTACTTAAGTCGGCATTGTGCTTTTCGTATTTAATTCCGATGGGATTTCGGTGTTTCATCGTCAATAAGAAGGTCCAAGGGATACAGTAAACCTGAAGTGAAGCATCGGATTGTATAACTAGTGTCACAGGAATGGTTCAAAGCATAGACAGTAGGATGAGTCAGTCTTCTTGTACTTAAGTCGGCATTGTGCCTTTTGTATTTAATTCCGATGCAATTTCTGTGGTTCATCGTCAATAAGAACGTCCAAGTGATGCAGTAAACCTGAAGTTAGGCATCGGAATCTATGACTAGTGTCACAGGAATGGTTCAAATCATAGTCAGTAAAAAGAGTCAGTCTTCTTGTACTTATGTCGGCATTGTGCCTTTTCTATTTAATTCCAATGCAATTTCTGTGTTTCATCGTCAATAAGAACGTCCAAGAAATACAGTAAACCTGAAGTGTGGCATCGGAATCAATGAATACTGTCACAGGAATGGTTCAAAACATAGTCAGTAAAAAGAGTCAATCTTCTTGTACTTAAGTCGGCATTGCGCCTTTTCTATTTAATTCCGATGCAATTTCTGTGTTTCATCGTCAATAAGAAGGTCCAAGTGATGCAGTACACCTGAAGTGACGCATCGGAATCTATAACTAGTGTCACTGGAATGGTTCAAAACATAGAGTGTAAGAAGAGTCAGTCTTCATGTACTTAAGTCGGCATTGTGCCTTTTCTATTTAATTCCGATGCAATTTCTGTGTTTCATCGTCAATAAGAAGGTCAGAGGGATACAGTAAACCTGAAGTGAAGCATCGGAATCTATAAGTGGTATCACAGTAATGGTTCAAACATAGTCAGTAAGAAGAGTCAGTCGTCTTGTACTTAAGTCGGTATTGTGCCTTTCGTACTTAATTCCGATGGAATTTCGGTGTTTCATCGTCAATAGGAAGGTGCAAGGGATACAGTAAACCTGAAGTGAAGCATCGGAATGTATAACTAGTGTGACAGGAATGGTTCAAAACATAGACAGTAGGAAGAGTCAGTCTTCTAGTACTTAAGTCGGCATTGTGCCTTTTCTATTTAATTCCGATGCAATTTCTGTGTTTCATCGTCAATAGGAAGGTCCGAGGGATGCAATACACCTGAAGTGACGCATCGGAATCTATAACTAGTGTCACTGGAATGGTTCATAACATAGACATTAAGAAGAGTCAGTCATCTTGTACTTAAGTCGGCATTGTGCCTTTTCTATTTAATTCCGATGCAATTTCTGTGTTTCATCGTCAATAAGAAGGTCAGAGGGATACAGTAAACCTGAAGTGAAGCATCGGAATCTATAAGTGGTATAACAGTAATGGTTCAAACATAGTCATTAAGAAGAGTCAGTCGTCCTGTACTTAAGTCGTCATTGTGCCTTTCGTATTTAATTCCGATGGAATTTCGGTGTTTCATCGTCAATAAGAAGGTCCAAGGGATACAGTAAACCTGAAGTGAAGCATCGGATTGTATAACTAGTGTCACAGGAATGGTTCAAAACATAGACAGTAGGATGAGTCAGTCTTCTTGTACTTAAGTCGGCATTGTGCCTTTTGTATTTAATTCCGATGCAATTTCTGGGGTTCATCGTCAATAAGAACGTCCAAGTGATACAGTAAACCTGAAGTGAGGCATCGGAATCTATGACTAGTGTCACAGGAATGGTTAAAAACATAGACAGTAGGAAGAGTCAGTCTTCATGTACTTAAGTCGGCATTGTGCCTTTTGTATTTAATTCCGATGCAATTTCTGTGTTTCATCGTCAATAAGAACGTCCAAGTGATACAGTAAACCTGATGTGTGGCATCGGAATCTAATACTAGTGTCACAGGAATGGTTCAAAACATAGTCAGTAAAAAGAGTCAGTCTTCTTGTATTTAAGTCGGCATTGTGCCTTTTCTATTTAATCCTGATTCAGTTTCTGTGTTTCATTGTCAATAAGAAGGTCCAAGGGATGCAGTACACCTGAACCGACGCATCGGAATGTATAACTAGTGTGACAGGAATGGTTCAAACATAGACAGTAAGAAGAGTCAGTCTTCTTGTACTTAAGTCGGCATTGTGCCCTTTTTATTTAATTCCGATGCAATTTCTGTGATTCATCGTCAATAAGAAGGTCAGAGGGATACGGTAAACCTGAAGTGAAGCATCGGAATCTATAAGTGGTATCACAGTAATGGTTCAAACATAGTCAGTAAGAAGAGTCAGTCGTCTTGTACTTAAGTCGGCATTGTGCCTTTCGTATTTAATTCCGATGGAATTTCGATGTTTCATCGTCAATAAGAAGGTCCAAGGGATACAGTAAACCTGAAGTGAAGCATCGGAATGTATAACTAGTGTGACAGGAATGGTTAAAAACATAGACAGCAGGAAGAGTCAGTCTTCTTGTACTTAAGTCGGCATTGTGCCTTTTGTATTTAATTCTAATGCAATTTCTGTTGTTCATAGTCAATAAGAACGTCCAACGG
Organism: Schistocerca piceifrons; assembly: GCF_021461385.2. Taxonomy (NCBI): domain Eukaryota; kingdom Metazoa; phylum Arthropoda; class Insecta; order Orthoptera; family Acrididae; genus Schistocerca; species Schistocerca piceifrons. The sequence continues at coordinate 923,480 of NW_025728690.1, forward strand.
ATACAGTAAAGCTGAAGTGACGCATCGGAATCTATGACTAGTGTCAGAGGAATGGTTCAAAATATAGTCAGTATAAAGAGTCGGTCTTCTTGTACTTAAGTCGGCATTGTGCCTTTTCTATTTAATTCCGATGCAATTTCTGTGTTTCATCGTCAATAAGATGGTCCAAGGTATGCAGTACACCTGAAGTGACGCATCGGAATCTATAACTAGTGTCTTTGGAATGGTTCAAAGCATGACAGTAGGAAGAGTCAGTCTTCTTGTACTTAAGTCAGCATTGTGCCTTTTGTATTTAATTCCGATGCAATTTCTGTGTTTCATCGTCAATAAGAAGGTCCAAGGGATACAGTAAACCTGATGTGAAGCATCGGAATGTATAACTAGTGTCACAGGAATGGTTCAAAACATAGTTAGTAAGAAGAGTCAGTCTTCTTGTACTTAAGTCGGCATTGTGCCTTTTCTATTTAATTCCGATGCAATTTCTGTGTTTCATCGTCAATAATAGGTCCAAGGGATACAGTAAACCTGTAGTGATGCATCGGAATGTATAACTAGAGTCACAGGAATGGTTCAAAACATAGACAGTAGGTAGAGTCAGTCTTCTTGTACTTAAGTCGGCATTGTGCCTTTTCTATTTAATTCCGATGGAGTTTCTGTGTTTCATCGTCAATCAGAAGGTCAGAGGGATACGGTAAACCTGAAGTGAAGCATCGGATTCTATAACTAGAGTCACAGAAATGGTTCAAAATATAGACAGTAAGAAGAGTCAGACTTCTTGTACTTAAGTAGGCATTGTGCCTTTTGTATTTAATTCCGATGCAATTTCCGTGTTTCATCGTCAACAAGATGGTCAGAGGGATACTGTTAACCTGAAGTGAAGCATCGGAATCTATAACTAGTGTCACAGAAATGGTCAAAACATAGACATTAAGAAGAGTCAGTCTTCTTGTACTTAGGTGGTCATTGTGCCTTTTGTATTTAATTCCGATGCAATTTCTGTGTTTCATCGTCAATAAGAAGGTCACAGGGATACAGTAAACCTGAAGTGAAGCATCGGAATCTATAACTAGTGTCACAGAAATAGTTCAAAACATAGACAGTAAGGAGAGTCAGTCTTCTTGTACTTAGGTAGGCATTGTGCCTTTTGTATTTAATTCTGATGCAATTTCTGTGTTTCATCGTCAATAAGAAGGTCCAAGGGATACATTAAACCTGAAGTAAAGCATCGGAATGTATAATTAGTGTTACAGGAATGGTTCAAAACATAGTCAGTAAAATGAGTCAGTCTTCTTGTACTTAAGTCGGCATTGTGCCTTTTCTATTTAATTCCGATGCAATTTATGTGTTTCATCGTCAATAAGATGGTCCAAGGGATGCAGTACACCTGAAGTGAAGCATCGGAATCTATAAGTGGTATCACAGAAATGGTTCAAACATAGTCAGTAAGAAGAATCAGTCGTCTTGTACTTAAGTCGGCATTGTGCCTTTCGTATTTAATTCCGATGGAATTTCGGTGTTTCATCGTCAATAAGAAGGTCCAAGGGATACAGAAAATCTGAAGTGAAGCATCGGAATGTATAACTTGTGTGACAGGTATGGTTCAAAACATAGAGAGTAGGAAGAGTCATTCTTCTTGTACTTAAGTCGGCATTGTGCCTTTTCTATTTAATTCCGATGCAATTTCTGTGTTTCATCGTCAATTAGAGGGTCCAAGGGATACATTAAACCTGAAGTGAAACATCGGAATCTATAACTAGTGTCACCGGAATGGTTCAAACATAGGTACGTACAAAGAGTCAGTCTTCTTGTACTGAAGTCGGCATTGTGCCTTTTGTATTTAATTCCGATGCAATTTCTGTGTTTCATCGTCAATAAGAAGGTCCAAGGAATACAGTAAACCTGAAGTGAAGCATCGGAATGTATAACTAGTGTGACAGGGATGGTTCAAAACATGGACAGTAGGAAGAGTCAGTCTTCTTGTACTTGAGTCGTCATTGTGCCTTTTGTATTTAATTCCGATGCAATTTCTGTGTTTCATCGTCAATAAGAAGATCCAAGGGATACTGTAAACCTGAAGTGAAGCATCGGAATGTATAACTCGTGTCACAGGAATGGTTCAAAACATAGACAGTAGGAAGAGTCAGTCTTCTTGTACTTAAGTCGGCATTGTGCCTTTTGTATATGATTCCGATGCAATTTCTGTGTTTCATCGTCAATAAGAACGTCCAAGGGATACAGTAAACCTGAAGTGAGGCATCGGAATATATGACTAGTGTCACAGGAATGGTTCAAAACATAGTCAGTAAAAAGAGTCAGTCTTCTTGTACTTAAGTCGGCATTGTGCCTTTCCTATTTAATTCCGATGCAATTTCTGTGTTTCATCGTCACTAAGAAGGTCCAAGGGATGCAATACACCTGAAGTGACGCATCGGAATCTATAACTACTGTCACTGGAATGGTTCATAACATAGACAGTAAGAAGAGTCAGTCTTCTTGTACTTAAGTCGGCATTGTGCCTTTTCTATTTAATTCTGGTGCAATTTCTGTGTTTCATCGTCAATAAGAAGGTCAGAGGGATACAGTAAACCTGAAGTGAAGCATCGGAATCTATAAGTGGTATAACGGTAATTGTTCAAACATGGTCAGTAAGAAGAGTCAGTCGTCCTGTACTTAAGTCGTCATTGTGCCTTTCGTATTTAATTCCGATGGAATTTCGGTGTTTCATCGTCAATAACAAGGTCCAAGGAATACAGTAAACCTGAAGTGAAGCATCGGATTGTATAACTAGTGTCACAGGAATGGTTCAAAACATAGACAGTAGGATGAGTCAGTCTTCTTGTACTTAAGTCGGCATTGTGACTTTTGTATTTAATTCCGATGCAATTTCTGGGGTTGATCGTCAATAAGAACGTCCAAGTGATACAGTAAACCTGAAGTGAGGCATCGGAATCTATGACTAGTGTCACAGGAATGGTTCAAAACATAGTCAGTAAAAAGAGTCAGTCTTCTTGTACTTAAGTCAGCATTGTGCCTTTTCTATTTAATTCCGATGCAATTTCTGTGTTTCATCGTCAATAAGAAGGTCCAAGGGATACAGTAAACCTGAAGTGAAGCATCGGAATGTATAACTAGTGTGACAGGAATGGTTCAAAACATGGACATTAGGAAGAGTCAGTCATATTGTACTTAAGTCGGCATTGTGCCTTTTGTATTTAATTCCGATGCAATTTCTGTGTTTCATCGTCAATAAGAAGGTCCAAGGGATGCAGTACACCTGAACCGACGCATCGGAATCCATAACTAGTGTCACTGGAATGGTTCAAAACCTAGACAGTAAGATGAGTCAGTCTTCTTGTACTTAAGTCGGCATTGTGCCTTTCGTATTTAATTCCGATGGAATTTCGGTGTTTCCTCGTCACTAAGAATGTCCAAGGGATACAGTAAGCCTGAAGTGAAGCATCGGAATGTATAACTAGTGTGACAGGAATGGTTCAAAACATAGACAGTAAGAAGAGTCAGTCTTCTTGTACTAAAGTCGGCATTGTGCCTTTTCTATTTAATTCCGATGCGATTTCTGTGTTTCATCGCCAATAAGAAGGTCAGAGGGATACGGTAAACCTGAAATGAAGCATCGGAATCAATAAGTGGTATCACAGTAATGGTTCAAACATAGTCAGTAAGAAGAGTCAGTCGTCTTGTACTTAAGTCGGCATTGTGCCTTTCGTATTTAATTCCGATGGAATTTCGGTGTTTCTTCGTCAATAAGAAGGTCCACGGGATACAGTAAAAATGAAGTGAAGCATCGGAATGTATAACTAGTGTCACAGGAATGGTTCATGACATAGACAGTAAGAAGAGTCAGTCTTCTTGTACTTAAGTCGGCATTGTGCCTTTTCTATTTAATTCCGATGCAGTTTCTGTGTTTCATCGTCAATAAGAAGGTCAGAGGGATACGGTAAACCTGAAGTGAAGCATCGGATTCTATAACTAGAGTCACCGAAATGGTTCAAAACATAGACAGTAAGAAGAGACAGCCTTCTTGTACTTAAGTAGGCATTGTGCCTTTTGTTTTTAATTCCGATGCAATTTTAGTGTTTCATCGTCAATAAGATGGTCAGAGGGATACTGTTAACCTGAAGTGAAGCATCGGAATCTATAACTAGTGTCACAGAAATGGTTCAAAACATAGACACTAAGAAGAGTCAGTCTTCTTTTACTTAGGTGGTCATTGTGCCTTTTGTATTTAATTCCGATGCAATTTCTGTGTTTCATCGTCAATAAGAAGGTCAGAGGGATACAGTAAACCTGAAGTGAAGCATCGGAATCTATAATTAGTATCACAGAAATAGTTCAAAACATAGACAGTAAGGTGAGTCAGTCTTCTTGTACTTAAATCGGCATTGTGCCTTTTCTATTTTATTCCGATGTAGTTTCTGTGTTTCATCGTCAATAAGAAGGTCAGAGGGATACGGTAAACCTGAAGTGAAGCATCGGATTCTATAACTAGAGTCACAGAAATGGTTCAAAACATAGACAGTAAGAAGAGTCAGACTTCTTGTACTTAAGTAGGCATTGTGCCTTTTGTATATAATTCCAATGCAATTTCCGTGTTTCATCGTCAATAAGATGGTCAGAGGGATACTGTTAACCTGAAGTGAAGTATCGGAATGTATAACTAGTGTCACAGGAATGCGTCAAAACATAGATAGTAAGAAGTGTCAGACTTCTTGTACTTAAGTAGGCATTGTGCCTTTTGTATTTAATTCCGATGCAATTTCCGTGATTCATCGTCAATAATATGGTCAGAGGGATACTGTTAACCTGAAGTGAAGCATTGGAATCTATAACTAGTGTCACAGAAATGGTTCAGAACATAGACACTAAGAAGAGTCAGTCTTCTTGTACTTAGGTGGTCATTGTGCCTTTTGTATTTAATTCCGATGCAATTTCTGTGTTTCATCGTCAATAAGAAGGTCAGAGGGATACAGTAAAGCTGAAGTGAAGCATCGGAATCTATAACTAGTGTCACAGAAATACTTCAAAACATAGACAGTAAGGAGAGTCAGTCTTCTTGTACTTAAATCGGCATTGTGCCTTTTGTATTTAATTCCGATGCAATTTCTGAATTTCATCGTCAATAAGAAGGTCCAAGGGATACAGTAAACCTGAAGTAAAGCATCGGAATGTATAATTAGTGTCACAGGAATGGTTCAAAACATAGTCAGTAAAAAGAGTCAGTCTTCTTGTACTTAAGTCGGCATTGTGCCTTTCCTATTTCATTCCGATACAATTTCTGTGTCTCATCGTCAATAAGATGGTCCAAGGGAAGCAGTACACCTGACGTGACGCATCGGAATCTATAACTAGTGTCACTGGAATGGTTCAAAACATAGACAGTATGAAGAGTCAGTCTTCTTGTACTTCAGTCGGCATTGTGCCTTTTCTAGTTAATTCCGATGCAACTTCTGTGTTTCATCGTCAATAAGAAGGTCAGAGGGATACAGTAAACCTGAAGTGAAGAAACGGAATGTATAACTAGTGTCACAGGAATGGTTCAAAATATAGACAGTAGGAAGATTCAGTCTTCTTGTACTTAAGTCGGCATTGTGCCTCTTGTATTTAATTCCGATGCAATATCTGTGTTTCATCATCACTAAGAAGGTCAGAGGCATACAGTAATCCTGAAGTGAAGCATCGGAATCTATAACTAGTGTCACAGGAATGGTTCAAAACATAGTCAGTAAAAACACTCAGTCTTCTTGTACTTATTTCGGCCATGTGCCTTTTTATTCAATTCCGTTGCAATTTCTGTATTTCATCGTCGATATGAAAGTCCAAGGGATACAGTAAACCTGAAGTGAAGCATCGAAATGTATAACTAGTGTCACAGGAATGGTTCAAAACATAGTCAGTAGGAAGAGTCAGTCTTCTTGTACTTACGTCGGCATTGTGCCTTTTGTATTTAATTCCGATGCAATATGTGTGTTTCATCGTCAATAATAGGTCCAAGGGATACAGTAAACCTGAAGTGAAGCATCGGAATGTATAACTAGAGTCACAGGAATGGTTCAAAACATGACAGTAGGAAGAATCAGTCTTCTTGTACTTAAGTCAGCATTGTGCCTTTTGTGTGTAATTCCGATGCAATTTCTGTGTTTCATCGTCAATAATAGGTCCAAGGGATACAGTAAACCCGTAGTGAAGCATCGGAATGTATAACTAGAGTCACAGGAATGGTTCAAAACATAGACAGTAGGAAGAGTCAGTTATCTTGTACTTAAGTCGGCATTGTGCCGTTTGTATTTAATTCCCATGCAATTTCTGTGTTTCATCGTCAATATGAAGGTCCAAGGGATACTGTAAACCTGAAGTGAAGCATCGGAATGTATAACTAGAGTCACAGGAATGGTTCAAAACATAGACAGTAGGAAGAGTCAGTCTTCTTGTACTTAAGTCGGCATTGTGCCTTTTCTATTTTATTCCGATGTAGTTTCTGTGTTTCATCGTCAATAAGAAGGTCAGAGGGATACTGTTAACCTGAAGTGAAGCATCGGAATCTATAACTAGTGTCACAGAAATGGTTCAAAACATAGACACTAAGAAGAGTCAGTCTTCTTGTACTTAGGTGGTCATTGTGCCTTTTGTATTCAATTCCGATGCAATTTCTGTGTTTCATCGTCAATAAGGTCAGAGGGATACAGTAAACCTGAAGCGAAGCATCGGAATCTATAACTAGTGTCACAGAAATAGTTCAAAAAATAGATAGTAAGGAGAGTCAGTCCTCTTGTACTTAAGTCGGCATTGTGCCTTTTGTATTTAATTCCGATGCAATTTCTGTGTTTCATCGTCAATAAGAAGGTCCAAGGGATACAGTAAACCTTAAGTAAAGCATCGGAATGTATAATTAGTGTCACAGGAATGGTTCAAACATAGTCAGTAAAAAGAGTCAGTCTTCTTGTACTTAAGTCAGCATTGTGCCTTTTCTATTTCATTCCGATGCAATTTCTGTGTTTTATCGTCAATAAGATGGTCCAAGGGATGCAGTACACCTGATGTGACGCATCGGAATCTATAACTAGTGTCACTGGAATGGTTCAAAACATAGACAGTATGAAGAGTCAGTCTTCTTGTACTTAAGTCGGCATTGTGCCTTTTGTATTAAATTCCGATGCAATATCTGTGTTTCATCATCAATAAGAAGGTCAGAGGGATACAGTAATCCTGAAGTGAAGCATCGGAATGTATAACTAGTGTCTCAGGAATGGGTCAAAACGTAGACAGTAGGAAGAGTCAGTCTTCTTCTACTTAAGTCGGCATTGTGCCTTTTGTATTAAATTCCGATGCAATATCTGTGTTTCATCATCAATAAGAAGGTCAGAGGGATACAGTAATCCTGAAGTGAAGCATCGGAATCTATAACTACTGTCACAGGAATGGTTCAAAACATAGTCAGTAAGAAGACTCAGTCTTCTTGTACTTATTTCGGCATTGTGCCTTTTTATTTAATTCCGAAGCCATTTCTGTATTTCATCGTCAATGTGAAGGTCCAAGGGATACAGTAAACCCGAAGTGAAGCATCGGAATGTATAACTAGTGCCACAGGAATGGTTCAAAACATAGTCAGTAGGAAGAGTCAGTCTTCTTGTACTTGCGTCGGCATTGTGCCTTTTGTATTTAATTCCGAAGCAATATGTGTGTTTCATCGTCAATAATAGGTCCAAGGGATACTGTGAACCTGAAGTGAAGCATCGGAATGTATAACTAGAGTCACAGGAATGGTTCAAAACATGACAGTAGGAAGAGTCAGTCTTCTTGTACTTAAGTCGGCATTGTGCCTTTTGATATTTATTCCGATGCAATTTCTGTGTTTCATCGTCAATAATAGGTCCAACGGATAAAGTAAACCTGTAGTGAAGCATCGGAATGTATAACTAGAGTCACAGGAATGGTTCAAAACATAGACAGTAGGAAGAGTCAAGCTTCTTGTACTTAAGTCGGCATTGTGCCGTTTGTATTTAATTCCGACGTAATTTCTGGGTTTCATCGTCAATAGGGCGGTGCAAGGGATACTGTATACCTGAAGTGAAGCATCGGAATGTATAACTAGAGTCACAGGAATGGTTCAAAACATAGACAGTAGGAAGAGTCAGTCTTCTTGTACTTATGTCGGCATTGTGCCTTTTGTATTTAATTCCGATGCAATTTCTGTGTTTCATCGTCAATAAGAAGGTCCAAGGGATACAGTAAACCTGAAGTGAAGCATCGGAATGTATTACTAGTGTCACAGGAATGGTTCAAAACATAGACAGTAAGAAGAGTCAGACTTCTTGTACTTCAGTCGGCATTGTGCCTTTTCTAGTTAATTCCGATGCAACTTCTGTGCTTCATCGTCAATAAGAAGGTCAGAGGGAAACAGTAAACCTGAAGTGAAGCATCGGAATGTATAACTAGTGTCACAGGAATGGTTCAAAACATAGACAGTAGGAAGAGTCAGTCTTCTTGTACTTAAGTCGGCATTGTGCCTTTTTTATTTAATTCTTATGCCATTTATGTGTTTCATGGTCAATAAGAAGGTCCAAGGGATACAGTAAAAATGAAGTGAAGCATCGGAATGTATAACTAGTGTCACAGGAATGGTTCATGACATAGACAGTAAGAAGAGTCAGTCTTCTTGTACGTAAGTCGGTATTGTGCCTTTTCTATTTTATTCCGATGCCATTTATGTGTTTCATGGTCAATAAGAAGGTCCAAGGGATACAGTAAAAATGAAGTGAAGCATCGGAATGTATAACTAGTGTCACAGGAATGGTTCATGACATACACAGTAAGAAGAGTCAGTCTTCTTGTACGTAAGTCGGCATTGTGCCTTTTCTATTTAATTCCGATGCGATTTCTGTGTTACATCGTCAATAAGAAGGTGAGAGGGATACGGTTACCCTGAAGTGAAGCATCGGAATCTATAAGTGGTATCACAGTAATGGTTCAAACATAGTCAGTAAGATGAGTCAGTCGTCTTGTACTTAAGTCGGCATTGTGCCTTTCGCATTTAATTCCAATGGAATTTCGGTGTTTCTTCGTCAATAGGAAGGTCCACGGGATACAGGAAAAATGAAGTGAAGCATCGGAATGTATAACTAGTGTCACAGGAATGGTTCATGACATAGACAGTAAGAAGAGACAGACTTCTTGTACTTAAGTAGGCATTGTGCCTTTTGTTTTTAATTCCGATGCAATTTCCGTGTTTCATCGTCAATAAGATGGCCAGAGGGATACTGTTAACCTGAATTGAAGCATCGGAATCTATAACTAGTGTCACAGAAATGGTTCAAAACATAGACACTAAGAAGAGCCAGTCTTCTTTTACTTAGGTGGTCATTGTGCCTTTTGTATTTAATTCCGATGCAATTTCTGTGTTTCATCGTCAATAAGAAGGTCAGAGGGATACAGTAAACCTGCAGTGAAGCATCGGAATCTATAACTAGTGTCACAGAAATAGTTCCAAACATAGACAGTATGAAGAGTCAGTCTTCTTGTACTTCAGTCGGCATTGTGCCTTATCTAGTTAATTCCGATGCAACTTCTGTGTTTCATCGTCAATAAGAAGGTCAGAGGGATACAGTAAACCTGAAGTGAAGCATCGGAATGTATAACTAGTGTCACAGGAATGGGTCAAAACATAGACAGTAGGAAGAGTCAGTCTTCTTGTACTTCAGTCGGCATTGTGCCTTTTGTATTTAAATCCGATCCAATATCTGTGTTTCATCATCAATAAGAAGGTCAGAGGGATACAGTGATCCTGATGTGAAGCATCGGAATCTATAACTAGTGTCACAGGAATGGTTCAAAACATAGTCAGTAAGAAGACTCAGTCTTCTTGTACTTATTTCGGCATTGTGCCTTTTTATTTAATTCAGTTGCAATTTCTGTATTTCATCGTCAATATGAAAGTCCAAGGGATACAGTAAACCTGAAGTGAAGCATCGGAATGTATAACTAGTGTCACAGGAATGGTTCAAAGCATAGTCAGTAGGAAGAGTCAGTCTCCTTGTACTTAAGTCGGCATTGTGCCGTTTGTATTTAATTCCGATGCAATTTCTGTGTTTCATCGTCAATATGAAGGTCCAAGGGATACTGTAAACCTGAAGTGAAGCATCGGAATGTATAACTGGAGTCACAGGAATGGTTCAAAAGATAGACAGTAGGAAAAGTCAGTCTTCTTGTACTTAAGTCGGCATTGTGCCTTTGTATTTAATTCCGATGCCATTTATGTGATTCATGGTCAATAAGAAGGTCCAAGGGATACAGTAAAAATTAAGTGAAACATAGGAATGTATAACTAGTGTCACAGGAATGGTTCAAAACATGACAGTAGGACGAGTCAGTCTTCTTGTACTTAAGTCAGCATTGTGCCTTTTGTATTTAATTCCGATTTAATTTCTGTGTTTCATCGACAATAGGAAGGTCCAAGGGATACAGTAAACCTGAAGTGAAGCATCGGAATGTATAACTAGTGTCACAGGAATGGTTCAAAACATAGTTAGTAAGAAGAGTCAGTCTTCTTGCACTTAAGTCGGCATTGTGCCTTTTCTATTTAATTCCGATGCAATTTCTGTGTTTCATCGTCAATAATAGGTCCAAGGGATACAGTAAACCTGTAGTGAAGCATCGGAATGTATAACTAGAGTCACAGGAATGGTTCAAATCATAGACAGTAGGAAGAGTCAGTCATCTTGTACTTAAGTCGGCATTGTGCCGTTTGTATTTAATTCCGATGCAATTTCTGTGTTTCATCGTCAATATGAAGATCCAAGGAATACTGTAAACCAGAAGTGAAGCATCGGAATGTATAACTAGAGTCACAGGAACGGTTCAAAACATAGACAGTAGGAAGAGTCAGTCTTCTTGTACTTAAGTCGGCATTGTGCTTTTGTATTTAATTCCGATGCCATTTATGTGTTTCATGGTCAATAAGATGGTCCAAGGGATACAGTAAAAATGAAGTGAAGCATCGGAATGTATAACTAGTGTCACAGGAATGGTTCATGACATAGACAGTAAGAAGAGTCAGTCTTCTTGTACTTAAGTCGGCATTGTGCCTTTTCTATTTAATTCCGATGCAGTTTCTGTGTTTCATCGTCAATAAGAAGGTCAGAGGGATACGGTAAACCTGAAGTGAAGCATCGGATTCTATAACTAGAGTCACAGAAATGGTTCAAAACATAGGCAGTACGAAGAGTCAGACTTCTTGTACTTAAGTAGGCATTGTGCCTTTTGTATTTAATTCCGATGCAATTTCCGTGTTTCATCGTCAATAATATGGTCAGAGGGATACTGTTAACCTGAAGTGAAGCATTGGAATCTATAACTAGTGTCACAGAAATAGTTCAGAACATAGACACTAAGATGAGTCAGTCTTCTTGTACTTAGGTGGTCATTGTGCCTTTTGTATTTAATTCCGATGCAATTTCTGTGTTTCATCGTCAATAAGAAGGTCAGAGGGATACAGTAAACCTGAAGTGAAGCATCGTAATCTATAACTAGTGTCACAGAAATAGTTCAAAGCATAGACAGTAAGGAGAGTCAGTCTTCTTGTACTTAAATCGGCATTGTGCTTTTTGTATTTAATTCCGATGCAATTTCTGTATTTCATCGTCAATAAGAAGGTCCAAGGGATACAGTAAACCTGAAGTAAAGCATCGGAATGTATAATTAGTGTCACACGAATGGTTCAAAACATAGTCAGTGAAAAGAGTCAGTCTTCTTGTACTTAAGTCGGCATTGTGCCTTTTCTATTTCATTCCGATACAATTTCTGTGTCTCATTGTGAATAAGATGGTCCAAGGGAAGCAGTACACCTGACGTGACGCATCGGAATCTATAACTAGTGTCACTGGAATGGTTCAAAACATAGACAGTATGAAGAGTCAGTCTTCTTGTACTTCAGTCGGCATTGTGCCTTTTCTAGTTAATTCCGATGAAACTTCTGTGTTTCATCGTCAATAAGAAGGTCAGAGGGATACAGTAAAACTGAAGTGAAGAATCGGAATGTATAACTAGTGTCACAGGAATGGTTCAAAATATATACAGTAGGAAGAGTCAGTCTTCTTGTACTTAAGTCGGCATTCTGGCTTTTGTATTTAATTCCGATGCAATATCTGTGCTTCATCATCACTAAGAAGGTCAGAGGCATACAGTTATTCTGAAGTGGAGCATCGGAATCTATAACTAGTGTCACAGGAATGGTTCAAAACATAGTCAGTAAAAAGACTCAGTCTTCTTGTACTTATTTCGGCCATGTGCCTTTTTATTCAATTCCGTTGCAATTTCTGTATTTCATCGTCGATATGAAAGTCCAAGGGATACAGTAAACCTGAAGTGAAGCATCGAAATGTATAACTAGTGTCACAGGAATGGTTCAAATCATAGTCAGTAGGAAGAGTCAGTCTTCTTGTACTTACGTCGGCATTGTGCCTTTTGTATTTAATTCCGATGCAATATGTGTGTTTCATCGTCAATAATAGGTCCAAGGGATACAGTAAACCTGAAGTGAAGCATCGGAATGTATAACTAGAGTCACAGGAATGGTTCAAAACATGACAGTAGGAAGAGTCAGTCTTCTTGTACTTAAGTCAGCATTGTGCCTTTTGTATGTAATTCCGATGCAATTTCTGTGTTTCATCGTCAATAATAGGTCCAAGGGATACAGTAAACCCGTAGTGAAGCATCGGAATGTATAACTAGAGTCACAGGAATGGTTCAAAACATAGACAGTAGGAAGAGTCAGTCATCTTGTACTTAAGTCGGCATTGTGCCGTTTGTATTTAATTCCGATGCAATTTCTGTGTTTCATCGTCAATATGAAGGTCCAAGGGATACTGTAAAACTGAAGTGAAGCATCGGAACGTATAACTAGAGTCACAGGAATGGTTCAAAACATAGACAGTAGGAAGAGTCAGTCTTCTTGTACTTAAGTCGGCATTGTGCCTTTTCTATTTTATTCCGATGTAGTTTCTGTTTTTCATCGTCAATAAGAAGGTCAGAGGGATACGGTAAACCTGAAGTGAAGCATCGGATTCTATAACTAGAGTCACAGAAATGGTTCAAAACATAGACAGTAAGAAGAGTCAGACTTCTTGTACTTAAGTAGGCATTGTGCCTTTTGTATATAATTCCGATGCAATTTCCGTGTTTCATCGTCAATAAGATGGTCAGACGGATACTGTTAACCTGAAGTGAAGCATCGGAATCTATAACTAGTGTCACAGAAATGGTTCAAAACATAGACACTAAGAAGAGTCACTCTTCTTGTACTTAGGTGGTCATTGTGCCTTTTGTATTCAATTCCGATGCAATTTCTGTGTTTCATCGTCAATAAGAAGGTCAGAGGGATACAGTAAACCTGAAGTGAAGCATCGGAATCGATAACTAGTGTCACAGAAATAGTTCAAAACATAGATAGTAAGGAGAGTCAGTCCTCTTGTACTTAAGTCGGCATTGTGCCTTTTGTATTTAATTCCGATGCAATTTCTGTGTTTCATCGTCAATAAGAAGGTCCAAGGGATACAGTAAACCTGAAGTAAAGCATCGGAATGTATAATTAGTGTCACAGGAATGGTTCAAAACATAGTCAGTAAAAAGAGTCAGTCTTCTTGTACTTAAGTCAGCATTGTGCCTTTTCTATTTCATTCCGATGCAATTTCTGTGTTTTATCGTCAATAAGATGGTCCAAGGGATGCAGTACACCTGATGTGACGCATCGGAATCTATAACTAGTGTCACTGGAATGGTTCAAAACATAGACAGTATGAAGAGTCAGTCTTCTTGTACTTAAGTCGGCATTGTGCCTTTTGTATTAAATTCCGATGCAATATCTGTGTTTCATCATCAATAAGAAGGTCAGAGGGATACAGTAATCCTGAAGTGAAGCATCGGAATGTATAACTAGTGTCTCAGGAATGGGTCAAAGCATAGACAGTAGGAAGAGTCAGTCTTCTTGTACTTAAGTCGGCATTGTGCCTTTTGTATTAAATTCCGATGCAATATCTGTGTTTCATCATCAATAAGAAGGTCAGAGGGATACAGTAATCCTGAAGTGAAGCATCGGAATCTATAACTAGTGTCACTGGAATGGTTCAAAACATAGTCAGTAGGAAGAGTCAGTCTTCTTGTACTTGCGTCGGCATTGTGCCTTTTGTATTTAATTCCGAAGCAATATGTGTGTTTCATCGTCAATAATAGGTCCAAGGGATACTGTGAACCTGAAGTGAAGCATCGGAATGTATAACTAGAGTCACAGGAATGGTTCAACACATGACAGTAGGAAGAGACAGTCTTCTTGTACTTAAGTCGGCATTGTGCCTTTTGATATTTATTCCGATGCAATTTCTGTGTTTCATCGTCAATAATAGGTCCAACGGATAAAGTAAACCTGTAGTGAAGCATCGGAATGTATAACTAGAGTCACAGGAATGGTTCAAAACATAGACAGTAGGAAGAGTCAGTCTTCTTGTACTTAAGTCGGCATTGTGCCTTTTGTATTTAATTCCGATGCCATTTATGTGTTTCATGGTCAATAAGAAGGTCCAAGGGATACAGTAAAAATGAAGTGAAGCATCGGAATGTATAACTAGTGTCACAGGAATGGTTCATGACATAGACAGTAAGAAGAGTCAGTCTTCTTGTACGTAAGTCGGTATTGTGCCTTTTCTATTTTATTCCGATGCCATTTATGTGTTTCATGGTCAATAAGAAGGTCCAAGGGATACAGTAAAAATGAAGTGAAGCATCGGAATGTATAACTAGTGTCACAGGAATGGTTCATGACATAGACAGTAAGAAGAGTCAGTCTTCTTGTACGTAAGTCGGCATTGTGCCTTTTCTATTTAATTCCGATGCGATTTCTGTGTTTCATCGTCAATAAGAAGGTGAGAGGGATACGGTTACCCTGAAGTGAAGCATCGGAATCTATAAGTGGTATCACAGTAATGGTTCAAACATAGTCAGTAAGAAGAGTCAGTCGTCTTGTACTTAAGTCGGCATTGTGCCTTTCGTATTTAATTCCGATGGAATTTCGGTGTTTCTTCGTCAATAAGAAGGTCCACAGGATACAGTAAAAATGAAGTGAAGCATCGGAATGTATAACTAGTGTCACAGGAATGGTTCATGACATAGACAGTAAGAAGAGACAGACTTCTTGTACTTAAGTAGGCATTGTGCCTTTTGTTTTTAATTCCGATGCAATTTCCGTGTTTCATCGTCAATAAGATGGTCAGAGGGATACTGTTAACCTGAATAGAAGCATCGGAATCTATAACTAGTGTCACAGAAATGGTTCAAAACATAGACACTAAGAAGAGTCAGTCTTCTTTTACTTAGGTGGTCATTGTGCCTTTTGTATTTAATTCCGATGCAATTTCTGTGTTTCATCGTCAATAAGAGGGTCAGAGGGATACAGTAAACCTGAAGTGAAGCATCGGAATCTATAACTAGTGTCACAGAAATAGTTCAAAACATAGACAGTATGAAGAGTCAGTCTTCTTGTACTTCAGTCGACATTGTGCCTTTTCTAGTTAATTCCGATGCAACTTCTGTGTTTCATCGTCAATAAGAAGGTCAGATGGATACAGTAAACCTGAAGTGAAGCATCGGAATGTATAACTAGTGTCACAGGAATGGGTCAAAACATAGACAGTAGGAAGAGTCAGTCTTCTTGTACTTCAGTCGGCATTGTGCCTTTTGTATTTAATTCCGATCCAATATCTGTGTTTCATTATCAATAAGAAGGTCAGAGGGATACAGTGATCCTGATGTGAAGCATCGGAATCCATAACTAGTGTCACAGGAATGGTTCAAAACATAGTCAGTAAGAAGACTCAGTCTTCTTGTACTTATTTCGGCATTGTGCCTTTTTATTTAATTCCGTTGCAATTTCTGTATTTCATCGTCAATATGAAAGTCCAAGGGATACAGAAAACCTGAAGTGAAGCATCGGAATGTATAACTAGTGTCACAGGAATGGTTCAAAGCATAGTCAGTAGGAAGAGTCAGTCTTCTTGTACTTAAGTCGGCATTGTGCCGTTTGTATTTAATTCCGATGCAATTTCTGTGTTTCATCGTCAATGTGAAGGTCCAAGGGATACTGTAAACCTGACGTGAAGCATCGGAATGTATAACTAGAGTCACAGGAATGGTTCAAAACATAGACAGTAGGAAGACTCAGTCTTCTTGTACTTAAGTCGGCATTGTGCTTTTGTATTTAATTCCGATGCCATTTATGTGTTTCATGGTCAATAAGAAGGTCCAAGGGATACAGTAAAAATGAAGTGAAGCATCGGAATGTATAACTAGTGTCACAGGAATGGTTCAAAACATGACAGTAGGAAGAGTCAGTCTTCTTGTACTTAAGTTAGCATTGTGCCTTTTGTATTTAATTCCGATTCAATTTCTGTGTTTCATCGACAATAGGAGGGTCCAAGGGATACAGTAAACCTGAAGTGAAGCATCGGAATGTATAACTAGTGTCACAGGAATGGTTCAAATCATAGTTAGCAAGAAGAGTCAGTCTTCTTGCACTTAAGTCGGCATTGTGCCTTTTCTATTTAATTCCGATGCAATTTCTGTGTTTCATCGTCAATAATAGGTCCAAGGGATACAGTAAACCTGTAGTGAAGCATCGGAATGTATAACTAGAGTCACAGGAATGGTTCAAATCATAGACAGTAGGAAGAGTCAGTCATCTTGTACTTAAGTCGGCATTGTGCCGTTTGTATTTAATTCCGATGCAATTTCTGTGTTTCATCGTCTATATGAAGTTCCAAGGGATACTGTAAACCTGAAGTGAAGCATCGGAATGTATAACTAGAGTCACAGGAATGGTTCAAAACATAGACAGTAGGAAGAGTCAGTCTTCTTGTACTTAAGTCGGCATTGTGCTTTTGTATTTAATTCCGGTGCCATTTATGTGTTTCATGGTCAATAAGAAGGTCCAAGGTATACAGTAAAAATGAAGTGAAGCATCGAAATGTATAACTAGTGTCACAGGAATGGTTCATGACATAGACAGTAAGAAGAGTCAGTCTTCTTGTACTTAAGTAGGCCTTGTGCCTTTTGTATTAATTTCCGATGCAATTTCCGTGTTTCATCGTCAATAATATGGTCAGAGGGATACTGTTAACCTGAAGGGAAGCATTGGAATCTATAACTAGTGTCACAGAAATAGTTCAGATCATAGACACTAAGAAGAGTCAGTCTTCTTGTACATAGGTGGTCATTGTGCCTTTTGTATATAATTCCGATGCAATTTCTGTGTTTCATCGTCAATAAGAAGGTCAGAGGGATACAGTAAACCTGAAGTGAAGCATCGGAATCTATAACTAGTGTCACAGAAATAGTTCAAAACATAGACAGTAAGGAGAGTCAGTCTTCTTGTACTTAAATCGGCATTGTGCCTTTTGTATTTATTTCCGATGCAATTTCTGTATTTCATCGTCAATAAGAAGGTCCAAGGGATACAGTAAACCTGAAGTAAAGCATCGGAAGGTATAATTAGTGTCATAGGAATGGTTCAAAACATAGTCAGTAAAAAGAGTCAGTCTTCTTGTACTTAAGTCGGCATTGTGCCTTTTCTATTTCATTCCGATGCAATTTCTGTGTCTCATCGTCAATAAGATGGTCCAAGGGAAGCAGAACACCTGACGTGACGCATCGGAATCTATAACTAGTGTCACTGGAATGGTTCAAAACATAGACAGTATGAAGAGTCAGTCTTCTTGTACTTCAGTCGGCATTGTGCCTTTTCTAGTTAATTAAGATGAAACTTCTGTGTTTCATCGTCAATAAGAAGGTCAGAGGGATACAGTAAACCTGAAGTGAAGAATCGGAATGTATAACTAGTGTCACAGGAATGGTTCAAAATATATACAGTAGGAAGAGTCAGTCTTCTTGTACTTA
Organism: Schistocerca piceifrons; assembly: GCF_021461385.2. Classification (NCBI taxonomy): domain Eukaryota; kingdom Metazoa; phylum Arthropoda; class Insecta; order Orthoptera; family Acrididae; genus Schistocerca; species Schistocerca piceifrons. The sequence goes on from NW_025728690.1 coordinate 941,429, forward strand.
AGTCGGCATTGTGGCTTTTGTATTTAATTCCGATGCAATATCTGTGTTTCATCATCACTAAGAAGGTCAGAAGCATACAGTTATCCTGAAGTGAAGCATCGGAATCTATAACTAGTGTCACAGGAATGGTTCAAAACATAGTCAGTAAAAAGACTCAGTCTTCTTGTACTTATTTCGGCCATGTGCCTTTTTATTCAATTCCGTTGCAATTTCTGTATTTCATCGTCGATATGAAAGTCCAAGGGATACAGTAAACCGGAAGTGAAGCATCGAAATGTATAACTAGTGTCACAGGAATGGTTCAAAACATAGTCAGTAGGAAGAGTCAGTCTTCTTGTACTTACGTCGGCATTGTGCCTTTTGTATTTAATTCCGATGCAATATGTGTGTTTCATCGTCAATAATAGGTCCAAGGGATACAGTAAACCTGAAGTGAAGCATCGGAATATATAACTAGAGTCACAGGAATGGTTCAAAACATGACAGTAGGAAGAGTCAGTCTTCTTGTACTTAAGTCAGCATTGTGCCTTTTGTATGTAATTCCGATGCAATTTCTGTGTTTCATCGTCAATAATAGGTCCAAGGGATACAGTAAACCCGTAGTGAAGCATCGGAATGTATACCTAGAGTCACAGGAATGGTTCAAAACATATACAGTAGGAAGAGTCAGTCATCTTGTACTTAAGTCGGCATTGTGCCGTTTGTATTTAATTCCGATGCAATTTCTGTGTTTCATCGTCAATATGAAGGTCCAAGGGATACTGTAAAACTGAAGTGAAGCATCGGAACGTATAACTAGAGTCACAGGAATGGTTCAAAACATAGACAGTAGGAAGAGTCAGTCTTCTTGTACTTAAGTCGGCATTGTGCCTTTTCTATTTTATTCCGATGTAGTTTCTGTTTTTCATCGTCAATAAGAAGGTCAGAGGGATACGGTAAACCTGAAGTGAAGCATCGGATTCTATAACTAGAGTCACAGAAATGTTTCAAAACATAGACAGTAAGAAGAGTCAGACTTCTTGTACTTAAGTAGGCATTGTGCCTCTTGTATATAATTCCGATGCAATTTCCGTGTTTCATCGTCAATAAGAAGGTCAGAGGGATACAGTAAACCTGAAGTGAAGCATCGGAATCTATAACTAGTGTCACAGAAATAGTTCAAAACATAGATAGTAAGGAGAGTCAGTCCTCTTGTACATAAGTCGGCATTGTGCCTTTTGTATTAAATTCCGATGCAATATCTGTGTTTCATCATCAATAAGAAGGTCGGAGGGATACAGTAATCCTGAAGTGAAGCATCGGAATGTATAACTAGTGTCTCAGGAATGGGTCAAAACATAGACAGTAGGAAGAGTCAGTCTTCTTGTACTTAAGTCGGCATTGTGCCTTTTGTATTAAATTCCGATGCAATATCTGTGTTTCATCATCAATAAGATGGTCAGAGGGATACAGTAATCCTGAAGTGAAGCATCGGAATCTATAACTGGTGTCACAGGAATGGTTCAAAACATAGTCAGTAAGAAGACTCAGTCTTCTTGTACTTATTTCGGCATTGTGCCTTTTTATTTAATTCCGATGCCATTTCTGTATTTCATCGTCAATGTGAAGGTCCAAGGGATACAGTAAACCCGACGTGAAGCATCGGAATGTATAACTAGTGCCACAGGAAGGGTTCAAAACATAGTCAGTAGGAAGAGTCAGTCTTCTTGTACTTACGTCGGCATTGTGCCTTTTGTATTTAATTCCGATGCAATATGTGTGTTTCATCGTCAATAATAGGTCCAAGGGATACAGTAAACCTGAAGTGAAGCATCGGAATATATAACTAGAGTCACAGGAATGGTTCAAAACATGACAGTAGGAAGAGTCAGTCTTCTTGTACTTAAGTCAGCATTGTGCCTTTTGTATGTAATTCCGATGCAATTTCTGTGTTTCATCGTCAATAATAGGTCCAAGGGATACAGTAAACCCGTAGTGAAGCATCGGAATGTATACCTAGAGTCACAGGAATGGTTCAAAACATATACAGTAGGAAGAGTCAGTCATCTTGTACTTAAGTCGGCATTGTGCCGTTTGTATTTAATTCCGATGCAATTTCTGTGTTTCATCGTCAATATGAAGGTCCAAGGGATACTGTAAAACTGAAGTGAAGCATCGGAACGTATAACTAGAGTCACAGGAATGGTTCAAAACATAGACAGTAGGAAGAGTCAGTCTTCTTGTACTTAAGTCGGCATTGTGCCTTTTCTATTTTATTCCGATGTAGTTTCTGTTTTTCATCGTCAATAAGAAGGTCAGAGGGATACGGTAAACCTGAAGTGAAGCATCGGATTCTATAACTAGAGTCACAGAAATGTTTCAAAACATAGATAGTAAGAAGAGTCAGACTTCTTGTACTTAAGTAGGCATTGTGCCTTTTGTATATAATTCCGATGCAATTTCCGTGTTTCATCGTCAATAAGAAGGTCAGAGGGATACAGTAAACCTGAAGTGAAGCATCGGAATCTATAACTAGTGTCACAGAAATAGTTCAAAACATAGATAGTAAGGAGAGTCAGTCCTCTTGTACTTAAGTCGGCATTGTGCCTTTTGTATTAAATTCCGATGCAATATCTGTGTTTCATCATCAATAAGAAGGTCGGAGGGATACAGTAATCCTGAAGTGAAGCATCGGAATGTATAACTAGTGTCTCAGGAATGGGTCAAAACATAGACAGTAGGAAGAGTCAGTCTTCTTGTACTTAAGTCGGCATTGTGCCTTTTGTATTAAATTCCGATGCAATATCTGTGTTTCATCATCAATAAGATGGTCAGAGGGATACAGTAATCCTGAAGTGAAGCATCGGAATCTATAACTGGTGTCACAGGAATGGTTCAAAACATAGTCAGTAAGAAGACTCAGTCTTCTTGTACTTATTTCGGCATTGTGCCTTTTTATTTAATTCCGATGCCATTTCTGTATTTCATCGTCAATGTGAAGGTCCAAGGGATACAGTAAACCCGACGTGAAGCATCGGAATGTATAACTAGTGCCACAGGAAGGGTTCAAAACATAGTCAGTAGGAAGAGTCAGTCTTCTTGTACTTGCGTCGGCATTCTGCCTTTTGTATTTAATTCCGAAGCAATATGTGTGTTTCATCGTCAATAATAGGTCCAAGGGATACTGTGAACCTGAAGTGAAGCATCGGAATGTATAACTAGAGTCACAGGAATGGTTCAAAACATGACAGTAGGAAGAGACAGTCTTCTTGTACTTAAGTCGGCATTGTGCCTTTTGATATTTATTCCGATGCAATTTCTGTGTTTCATCGTCAATAATAGGTCCAACGGATAAAGTAAACCTGTAGTGAAGCATCGGAATGTATAACTAGAGTCACAGGAATGGTTCAAAACATAGACAGTAACAAGAGTCAGACTTCTTGTACTTCAGTCGGCATTGTGCCTTTTGTATTTAATTCCGATGCCATTTATGTGTTTCATGGTCAATAAGAAGGTCCAAGGGATACAGTAAAAATGAAGTGAAGCATCGGAATGTATAACTAGTGTCACAGGAATGGTTCATGACATAGACAGTAAGAAGAGTCAGTCTTCTTGTACGTAAGTCGGTATTGTGCCTTTTCTATTTTATTCCGATGCCATTTATGTGTTTCATGGTCAATAAGAAGGTCCAAGGGATACAGTAAAAATGAAGTGAAGCATCGGAATGTATAACTAGTGTCACAGGAATGGTTCATGACATAGACAGTAAGAAGAGTCAGTCTTCTTAAACGTAAGTCGGCATTGTGCCTTTTCTATTTAATTCCGATGCGATATCTGTGTTTCATCGTCAATAAGAAGGTGAGAGGGATACGGTTACCCTCAAGTGAAGCATCGGAATCTATAAGTGGTATCACAGTAATGGTTCAAACATAGTCAGTAAGAAGATTCAGTCGTCTTGTACTTAAGTCGGCATTGTGCCTTTCGTATTTAATTCCGATGGAATTTCGGTGTTTCTTCGTCAATAAGAAGGTCCACGGGATACAGTAAAAATGAAGAGAAGCATCGGAATGTATAACTAGTGTCACAGGAATGGTTCATGACATAGACAGTAAGAAGAGACAGACTTCTTGTACTTAAGTTGGCATTGTGCATTTTGTTTTTAATTCCGATGCAATTTCCGTGTTTCATCGTCAATAAGATGGTCAGAGGGATACTGTTAACCTGAATAGAAGCATCGGAATCTATAACTAGTGTCACAGAAATGGTTCAAAACATAGACACTAAGAAGATTCAGTCTTCTTTTACTTAGGTGGTCATTGTGCCTTTTGTATTTAATTCCGATGCAATTTCTGTGTTTCATCGTCAATAAGAGGGTCAGAGGGATACAGTAAACCTGAAGTGAAGCATCGGAATGTATAACTAGTGTCACAGGAATGGGTCAAAACATAGACAGTAGGAAGAGTCAGTCTTCTTGTACTTCAGTCGGCATTGTGCCTTTTGTATTTAATTCCGATCCAATATCTGTGTTTCATTATCAATAAGAAGGTCAGAGGGATACAGTGATCCTGATGTGAAGCATCTTAATCTATAACTAGTGTCACAGGAATGGTTCATAACATAGTCAGTAAGAAGGCTCAGTCTTCTTGTACTTATTTCGGCATTGTGCCTTTTTATTTAATTCCGTTGCAATTTCTGTATTTCATCGTCAATATGAAAGTCCAAGGGATACAGAAAACCTGAAGTGAAGCATCGGAATGTATAACTAGTGTCACAGGAATGGTTCAAAGCATAGTCAGTAGGAAGAGTCAGTCTTCTTGTACTTAAGTCGGCATTGCGCCGTTTGTATTTTATTCCGATGCAATTTCTGTGCTTCATCGTCAATGTGAAGGTCCATGGGATACTGTAAACCTGAAGTGAAGCATCGGAATGTATAACTAGAGTCACAGGAATGGTTCAAAACATAGACAGTAGGAAGACTCAGTCTTCTTGTACTTAAGTCGGCATTGTGCTTTTGTATTTAAATCCGATGCCATTTATGTGTTTCATGGTCAATAAGAAGGTCCAAGGGATACAGTAAAAATGAAGTGAAGCATCGGAATGTATAACTAGTGTCACAGGAATGGTTCAAAACATGACAGTTGGAAGAGTCAGTCTTCTTGTACTTAAGTTAGCATTGTGCCTTTTGTATTTAATTCCGATTCAATTTCTGTGTTTCATCGACAATAGGAAGGTCCATGGGATACAGTAAACCTGAAGTGAAGCATCGGAATGTATAACTAGTGTCACAGGAATGGTTCAAAACATAGTTAGTAAGAAGAGTCAGTCTTCTTGCACTTAAGTCGGCATTGTGCCTTTTCTATTTAATTCCGATGCAATTTCTGTGTTTCATCGTCAATAATAGGTCCAAGGGATACAGTAAACCTGTAGTGAAGCATCGGAATGTATAACTAGAGTCACAGGAATGGTTCAAATCATAGACAGTAGGAAGAGTCAGTCATCTTGTACTTAAGTCAGCATTGTGCCGTTTGTATTTAATTCCGATGCAATTTCTGTGTTTCATCGTCAATATGAAGTTCCAAGGGATACTGTAAACCTGAAGTGAAGCATCGGAATGTATAACTAGAGTCACAGGAGTGGTTCAAAACATAGACAGTAGGAAGAGTCAGTCTTCTTGTACTTAAGTCGGCATTGTGCTTTTGTATTTAATTCCGGTGCCATTTATGTGTTTCATGGTCAATAAGAAGGTCCAAGGGATACAGTAAAAATGAAGTGAAGCATCGGAATGTATAACTAGTGTCACAGGAATGGTTCATGACATAGACAGTAAGAAGATTCAGTCTTCTTGTACTTAAGTCGGCATTGTGCCTTTTCTATTTAATTCCGATGCAGTTTCTGTGTTTCATCGTCAATAAGAAGGTCAGAGGGATACGGTAAACCTGAAGTGAAGCATCGGATTCTATAACTAGAGTCGCAGAAATGGTTCAAAACATAGGCAGTACGAAGAGTCAGACTTCTTGTACTTAAGTAGGCCTTGTGCCTTTTGTATTTAATTCCGATGCAATTTCCGTGTTTCATCGTCAATAATATGGTCAGAGGGATACTGTTAACCTGAAGGGAAGCATTGGAATCTATAACTAGTGTCACAGAAATAGTTCAGATCATAGACACTAAGAAGAGTCAGTCTTCTTGTACTTAGGTGGTCATTGTGCCTTTTGTATTTAATTCCGATGCAATTTCTGTGTTTCATCGTCAATAAGAAGGTCAGAGGGATACAGTAAACCTGAAGTGAAGCATCGGAATCTATAACTAGTGTCACAGAAATAGTTCAAAACATAGACAGTAAGGAGAGTCAGTCTTCTTGTACTTAAGTCGGCATTGTGCCTTTTCTATTTCATTCCGATGCAATTTCTGTGTTTCATCGTCAATAAGAAGGTCAGAGGGATACAGTAAACCTGAAGTGAAGCATCGGAATGTATAATTAGTATCACAGGAATGGTTCAAACATAGTCAGTATAAAGAGTCAGTCTTCTTGTACTTAAGTCGGCATTGTGCCTTTTCTATTTCATTCCGATGCAATTTCTGTGTCTCATCGTCAATAAGATGGTCCAAGGGAAGCAGTACACCTGACGTGACGCATCGGAATCTATAACTAGTGTCACTGGAATGGTTCAAAACATAGACAGTATGAAGAGTCAGTCTTCTTGTACTTCAGTCGGCATTGTGCCTTTTCTAGTTAATTCCGATGCAACTTCTGTGTTTCATCGTCATTAAGAAGGTCAGAGTGATACAGTAAACCTGAAGTGAAGCATCGGAATGTATAACTAGTGTCACAGGAATGGTTCATAGTATAGACAGTAGGAAGAGTCAGTCTTCTTGTACTTAAGTCGGCATTGTGCCTTTTGTATTTAATTCCGATGCAATATCTGTGTTTCATCATCAATAAGAAGGTCAGAGGCATACAGTAATCCTGAAGTGAAGCATCGGAATCTATAACTAGTGTCACAGGAATGGTTCAAAACATAGTCAGTAAAAAGACTCAGTCTTCTTGTACTTATTTCGGCATTGTGCCTTTTTATTTAATTCCGTTGCAATTTCTGTATTTCATCGTCGATATGAAAGTCCAAGGGATACAGTAAACCTGAAGTGAAGCATCGAAATGTATAACTAGTGTCACAGGAATGGTTCAAAACATAGTCAGTAGGAAGAGTCAGTCTTCTTGTACTTACGTCGGCATTGTGCCTTTTGTATTTAATTCCGATGCAATATGTGTGTTTCATCGTCAATAATAGGTCCAAGGGATACAGTAAACCTGAAGTGAAGCATTGGAATGTATAACTAGAGTCACAGGAATGGTTCAAAACATGGCAGTAGGAAGAGTCAGTCTTCTTGTACTTAAGTCAGCATTGTGCCTTTTGTATATAATTCCGATGCAATTTCTGTGTTTCATTGACAATAATAGGTCCAAGGGATGCAGTAAACCTGTAGTGAAGCATCGGAATGTATAACTAGAGTCACAGGATTGGTTCAAAACATAGACAGTAGGAAGAGTCAGTCATCTTGTACTTAAGTCGGCATTGTGCCTTTTCTACTTTATTCCGATGTAGTTTCTGTGTTTCATCGTCAATAAGATGGTCAGAGGGATACTGTTAACCTGAAGGGAAGCATCGGAATCTGTAACTAGTGTCACAGAAATGGTTCATAACATAGACACTAAGAAGAGTCAGTCTTCTTGTACTTAGGTGGTCATTGTGCCTTTTGTATTCAATTCCGATGCAATTTCTGTGTTTCATCGTCAATAAGAAGGTCAGGGGGTACAGTAAACCTGAAGTGAAGCATCGGAATCTATAACTAGTGCCACAGAAATAGTTCAAAACATAGACAGTAAGGAGAGTCAGTCTTCTTGTACTTAAGTCGGCATTGTGCCTTTTGTATTTAATTCCGATGCAATTTCTGTGTTTCATCGTCAATAACAAGGTCCAAGGGATACAGTAAACCTGAAGTAAAGCATCGGAATGTATAATTAGTGTCACAGGAATGGTTCAAAACATAGTCAGTAAAAATAGTCAGTCTTCTTGTACTTAAGTCGGCATTGTGCCTTTTCTATTTCATTCCGATGCAATTTCTGTGTTTCATCGTCAATAAGATGGTCCAAGGGATGCAGTAGACCTGAAGTGACGCATGGGAATCTATAACTAGTGTCACTGGAATGGTTCAAAACATAGACAGTATGAAGAGTCAGTCTTCTTGTACTTCAGTCAGCATTGTGCCTTTTCTAGTTAATTCCGATGCAACTTCTGTGTTTCATCGTCAATAAGAAGGTCAGAGGGATACAGTAAACCTGAAGTGAAGCATCGGAATGTATAACTAGTGTCTCAGGAATGGGTCAAAACATAGACAGTAGGAAGAGTCAGTCTTCTTGTACTTAAGTCGGCATTATGCCTTTTGTATTAAATTCCGATGCAATATCTGTGTTTCATCATCAATAAGAAGGTCAGAAGGATACAGTAATCCTGAAGTGAAGCATCGGAATCTATAACTAGTGTCACAGGAATGGTTCAAAACATAGTCAGTAAGAAGACTCAGTCTTCTTGTATTTATTTCAGCATTGTGCCTTTTTATTTAATTCCGATGCAATTTCTGTATTTCATCGTCAATGTGAAGGTCCAAGGGATACAGTAAACCCGAAGTGAAGCATCGGAATGTATAACTAGTGCCACAGGAATGGTTCAAAACATAGTCAGTAGGAAGAGTCAGTCTTCTTGTACTTTCGTCGGCATTGTGCCTTTTGTATTTAATTCCGAAGCAATATGTGTGTTTCATCGTCAATAATAGGTCCAAGGGATACTGTGAACCTGAAGTGAAGCATCGGAATAAATAACTAGAGTCACAGGAATGGTTCAAAACATGACAGTAGGAAGAGTCAGTTTTCTTGTACTTAAGTCGGCATTGTGCCTTTTCTATTTAATTCCGATGCAATTTCTGTGGTTCATCGTCAATAATAGGTCCAACGGATACAGTAAACCTGTAGTGAAGCATCGGAATGTATAACTAGAGTCACAGGAATGGTTCAAAACATAGACAGTAGGAAGAGTCAGCCTTCTTGTACTTAAGTCGGCATTGTGCCGTTTGTATTTAATTCCGATGTAATTTCTGTGTTTCATCGTCAATAGGAAGGTCCAAGGGATACTGTAAACCTGAAGTGAAGCATCGGAATGTATAACTAGATTCACAGGAATGGTTCAAAACATAGACAGTAGGAAGAGTCAGTCTTCTTGTACTTAAGTCGGCATTGTGCCTTTTGTATTTAATTCCGATGCAATTTCTGTGTTTCATCGTCAATAAGAAGGTCCAAGGGATACAGTAAACCTGAAGTGAAGCATCAGAATGTATAATTAGTGTCACAGGAATGATTCAAAACATAGACAGTAGGAAGAGTCATTCTTCTTGTACTTAAGTCGTCATTGTGCCTTTTGTATTTAATTCCGATGCAATTTCTGTGTTTCATCGTCAATAAGAAGGTCCACGGGATACAGTAAACCTGAAATGAAGCATCGGAATGTATAACTAGTGTCACAGGAATGGTTCAAAACATAGACAGTAAGAAGAGTCAGACTTCTTGTACTTCAGTCGGCATTGTGCCTTTTCTATTTAATTCCGATGCAACTTCTGTGCTTCATCGTCAATAAGAAGGTCAGAGGGATACAGTAAACCTGAAGTGAAGCATCGGAATGTATAACTAGTGTCACAGGAATGGTTCAAAACATAGACAGTAGGAAGAGTCAGTCTTCTTGTACTTAAGTCGGCATTGTGCCTTTTGTATTTAATTGCGATGCCATTTATGTGTTTCATGGTCAATAAGAAGGTCCAAGGGATACAGTAAAAATGAAGTGAAGCATCGGAATGTATAACTAGTGTCACAGGAATGGTTCATGACATAGACAGTAAGAAGAGTCAGTCTTCTTGTACGTAAGTCGGTATTGTGCCTTTTCTATTTTATTCCGATGCCATTTATGTGTTTCATGGTCAATAAGAAGGTCCAAGGGATACAGTAAAAATGAAGTGAAGCATCGGAATGTATAACTAGTGTCACAGGAATGGTTCATGACATAGACAGTAAGAAGAGTCAGTCTTCTTGTACGTAAGTCGGTATTGTGCCTTTTCTATTTTATTCCGATGCAGTTTCTGTGTTTCATCGTCAACAAGAAGGTCAGAGGTATACGGTAAACTTGAAGTGAAGCATCCGATTCTGTAACTAGAGTCACAGAAATGGTTCAAAACATAGACAGTAAGAAGAGTCAGACTTCTTGTACTTAAGTAGGCATTGTGCCTTTTGTATTTAATTCCGATGCAATTTCCGTGTTTCATCGTCAATAAGATGGTCAGAGGGATACTGTTAACCTGAAGTGAAGCATCGGAATCTATATCTAGTGTCACAGAAATGGTTCAAAACATAGACACTAAGAAGAGTCAGTCTTCTTGTACTTAAATCGGCATTGTGCCTTTTGTATTTAATTCCGACGCAATTTATGTGTTTCATCGGCAATAAGAAGGTCCAAGGTATAAAAAAAAAATATATATATATTGTTATTTAAATATTAATTATTCTATCTGTATGATGGTGATTGTGATTGCAATTGTAATTAATATTTTGCTTATCTGGAACGTGAACGTTTAATTATTCGTTATCAGATGCTTGACAGTGGCTCTTTCGTAAATTCAATGTTACTCGTAGTTGACCGAGAAATAAAACTGAAATAATCGGACTTCGTAATTAAATCGTTTCTAAAGACTGCTGCGGTAGGTACGGACTCATAATCTAAACCTCAATATTACAATAATTTACCAGCCATGCCAATACGTCGTACAGAGGTGATTGTCTACTAAACATAAAAAAGTTACCTAGTTAGTTAAATCAGATATATTCAATGAATAAGCCTACAGTTCATAATCCTACTTACTTTTATAAATATAAATTCTTTACAGAATCGAGTGCCTAGTGTGGTTGCAACTCGTAGTATTCTTCTATAACATGAAATATGGCGGTGTGCCAGACAATAAAATAAAATACGTGCTTCTCGCACCACTTCTACCAGAGCTCTCCTTTTTTAATCAAACATAAGAGTAACGTAATTGTGCTTTTGTTTTATCAGCGACACAGCGCTGCAGTTGTGTGCCATATGCTTTACTTATTTGTCACTGATCATTTATTTAATTAGTATTTCGCGTTTCCGAGGAAGCTCACGCTCGGCATGCAAATGTGCCTTTATATTGCCCCTGAATTGCGAGGCGAAAGGACACACCTGGAGGCGAGCAATTCACCTAAAGGCACAAGAAAATCTAAGTTATCTACAACTATTTACATGACTTACATTACACATTATACACATTATATACAAAATTTCAATGACGCGGGTGCGCCGTAAAAGTTCTTATGTTGGCAGATAGAGTGCGCGCATGCGCAGAAGCGTCTGTGTAACTGCGGCACTGCCGTTATATCGTACAGTTAGATCACGCGGCACAGTATTGCAGTTCATATTGTTCGTGTGCGCGCGTTTTTCAGTCGTTGCACAACGAAAATATTCAACCAAGATTACATATGAAGACTACATTCTATGACAGGTAACTTAGTTTTAAATTTACAATTTTTGTTATAACACAATACAACTTAGATTGTTGAATGTTCTTAGTTACATAGTATTGTTTTGAAATACTTCAAAAAAAATGTCCGTATTTTTCAGGTGCGTTGACCTATACACATCGTGTCGTTATTACAGTTCATATTCATCCGCTGCACAATAATTTTTTACAGGTTAGTATCGTCGTGGTAAAGTTTTTTGATCACAGTAACATCGTTGTATAACAACGTGATTAATACATAAGCGTGTCCGTTTCCCATTTCCATTATAGTCGTAGTGATGCAGTTGGTTGTGACTAAAAGCATTGCTTATTACAGATCAGACGTGACCCGTCGAGTAATTGGTCCACGTGCAGTTCGTTTTTTACATTCCGTGGAAGCTTGGTTGCAGAACCTCGGACGGCACATAGCTGGCGTCGATCCTTGGGCAGTCCAGGTAAGAGTGTCCGTCACATTTTGAGAACATTTCATTCCCTGAAGTTCCAACCAAAATTCTTCCACCCGTCGTGTTGTTTTCTGGACAGGCACTTTGTGTCCATTTAATCCAGTTAACATCTTGAACTTAGGTACTGTAGTAATGTCACTAGACGATGTACGAATTATGCACTTCACATTTTCTGTTTTTTGCTGTATATAGCTCACCTAAATGTTCGTAGTTATTAATCAAAGAAATCGTTCATCGCGTTTACATAGGTACGATGCATAATGAATGGCATTAACCGTTTCCTTCACATAAGTTTCTGCGTAGTTGCAGAGTTAGTAATGTTCGTTAATGTCCGTGACACAGAGGTTCACTATGCAACGTCTTTTTGGCACTCGTTTTGTTCAAATTTTTACATAGTAACAGTTACATGTCGGCAATGTTTACCGTTTGCAAGGTCTCTGCACCCGCCGCGTCATTAGACGTGACGTCATGCATTAACATGGGCTCTGATTGAGATTTTGAAATTTTTGTAGTGGACGGCCTATTGTCAAAATTTTTGTCAACACTTGCGTCAATGTTTGATGAATCGTCACTACCGGTTGCTGTCGTAAAGTCATTTTCTAACACTTGTCTCACGTCCGATTCGGATTGCGTCTGAATAGTACGTCTTTGCTGTTCCATTTTTGCATATTGTTTTCTAGTTATTACCATGCCACACGTGATATATGTTTCAAGAAAATTTTTGACACTGATTTTAAAATAAAATGTAGTTGAGCGTGAATCGCTCGTAGCAACAATGGCTGTCTGTTAATTTAAAAATATAAACTGAATTTGAGATTATTGGTAATGGCTGCTGGCCATGTTACATGATATCGTACAGAAGTCGGCCATATTGTACACTCGTGTATTGGTATTGTTGCATACGTTATTGTTTCGGGAAAAGTACTGAGAATGAAATTTATCACTGAAACTGTTATGCGGAAAAGAAACACTACAGAATTTACTGAAAAGCTAATACACTGAATTATACGTCTGGTCAAGCCTGCTAATGCAAAGATGCTGCGTCTTACCTTATTTTGCTGGAAGTTTCTTTGCGTCTTCCGGCAAAATTTCAGAATTGGGAAATATCTTCAGATTTTGTTATCTCTCATACATTGACGTCCAGGTCCAGAAAGTTGATTTTTTACATGAAACAAAGAGAACAATGTAACAAATGACAAAATAACAAGTCCGACACGCAGTCGCCAATATAAAATAAATAAAAATAAATAAAAAAATATATTGTTATTTAAATATTAATTATCCTATCTGTATGATGGTGATTGTGATTGCAATTGTAATTAATATTTTGCTTATCTGGAACGTGGACGTTTAATTATTCGTTATCAGACGCTTGACAATGGCTTTTTCGTAAAGGCAATGTTACTCGTAGTTGACCGTGAAATACAACTGAAATAATCGGACTTCGTAATTAAATCGTTTCCAAAGACTGCTGCGGTAGGTGCGGACTCATAATCTAAATCTCAATATTACAATAATTTGCCAGCCATGCCAATACGTCGTACAGAGGTGATTGTCTACTAAACATAAAAAAGTTACACAGTTAGTTAAATCAGATATATTCAATGAATAAGCCTACAGTTCATAATCCTACTTACTTTTATAAATATAAATTCTTTACAGAATCGAGTGCCTAGTGTGGTTGCAACTCGCAGTATTCTTCTATAACATGAAATATGGCGGTGTGCCAGACAATAAAATAAAATACGTGCTTCTCGCACCACTTCTACCAGAGCTCGCCTTTTTTAATCAAACATAAGAGTAACGTAATTGTGCTTTTGTTTTATCAGCGACACAGCGCTGCAGTTGTGTGCCATGGGCTTTACTTATTTGTCACTGATCATTTATTTAATTAGTATTTCGCGTTTCCGAGGAAACTCACGCTCGGCATGCAAATGTGCCTTTATAAAGGGATACAGTAAACCTGAAGTGATGCATCGGAATGTATAACTAGTGACACAGGAATGGTTCAAAACATAGACAGTAGGAAGAGTCAGTCTCCTTGTACTTAAGTCGGCATTGTGCCTTTTGTATTTAATTCCGATGCAATTTCTGTGTTTCATCGTCAATAAGAAGGTCCAAGGGATACAGTAAACCTAACGTGAAGCATCGGAATGTATAACTAGTGTCACAGGAATGGTTCAAAACATAGACAGTAGGAAGAGTCAGTCTTCTTGTACTTAAGTCGCCATTGTGCCTTTTGTATTGAATTCCGATGCAATTTCTGTGTTTCATCGTCAATAAGAAGGTCCAAGGGATACAGTAAACCTGAAATGAAACATCAGAATGTATAACAAGTGTCACAGGAATGGTTCAAAACCGAGACAGAAAGAAGAGTTATTCTTCTTGTACTTAAGTCGGCATTGTGCCTTATGTATTTAATTCCGATGCAATTTCTGTGTTTCATCGTCAATAAGAAGGTCAGAGGGATACAGCAAACCTGTAGTGAAGCATCGGAATCTATAACTAGTGTCACAGAAATGGTTCAAAACATAGTCAGTAAGAAGAGTCAGTCTTCTTGTACTTAAGTCGGCATTGTGCCTTTTGTATTTAATTCCGATGCAATTTCTGTGTTTCATCTTCAATAGAAAGGTAGTTGGGATACAGTAAACCTGAAGTGAAGCCTTGGAATCTATAACTAGTGTCACAGAAATGGTTCAAAACATAGACAGTAGAAAGAGTCAGCCTTCTTGTACTTGAGTCGGCATTGTGCCCTTTGTATTTAATTCTGATGCAATTTCTGTGTTTCATCGTCAATAAGAAGGTCAGAGGGATACAGTAAACCTGAAGTGAAGCATCGGAATCTATAACTAGTGTCACAGGAGTTGTTCAAACATAGACAGTAAGAAGAGTCAGCCTTCTTGTACTTAAGTCGGCATTGTGCGTTTTGTAATTAATTCCGATGAAATTTCTTTGTTTCATCGTCAATAAGAACGTCGAAGGGATACAGTAAACCTGAAGTGAAGCATCGGAATCCATAACTAGTGTCACAGGAATGGTTCAAAACATAGACAGTAAGTAGAGTCAGTATTCTTGTACTTAAGCCGGCATTGTGAGTTTTCTATATTATTCCGATGAAATTTCTGTTTTGCATCTTCAATAGGAAGGTCAGAGGGATACAGTAAACCTGAAGTGAAGCATCGGAATCTATAACTAGTGTCACAGGAATGGTTCAAAACATTGTAAGAAGAGTCAGTCTTCTTGTACTTAAGTCGGTATTGTGCCTTTTCTAATTAATTCCGATGCAATTTCTGCGGTTCATCGTCAACATGAAGGTCAGAGGGATACAGTAAACCTGAAGTGAAGCTTCGGAATCTATAACTAGTGTCACACTAATGGTTCAAATCATAGACAATAGGAAGGGTCAGTCTTCTTGTACTTAAGTCGGCATTGTACATTTTCTATTTTTTCCGATGCAATTTCTGTGTTTCGTCGTCAATAAGAAGGTCCAAGGGATACAGTAAGCCTGAAGTGAAGCATCGGAATCTATAACTAGTGTCACAGGAATGTTTCAAAACATAGACAGTAAGAAGAGTCAGGCCTCTTGTACTTAAGTCGGCATTGTGCCTTTTCTATTTAATTCCGATGCAATTTCTGTGTTTCATCGTCAATAAGAAGGTCCAAGGGATACAGTAAACCTGAAGTGAAGCATCGGAATGTATAACTAGTGTCACAGGAGTTGTTCAAACATAGACAGTAAGAAGAGTCAGCCTTCTTGTACTTAAGTCGGCATTGTGCGTTTTGTAATTAATTCCGATGAAATTTCTTTGTTTCATCGTCAATAAGAACGTCGAAGGGATACAGTAAACCTGAAGTGAAGCATCGGAATCCATAACTAGTGTCACAGGAATGGTTCAAAACATAGACAGTAAGTAGAGTCAGTATTCTTGTACTTAAGCCGGCATTGTGAGTTTTCTATATTATTCCGATGAAATTTCTGTTTTGCATCTTCAATAGGAAGGTCAGAGGGATACAGTAAACCTGAAGTGAAGCATCGGAATCTATAACTAGTGTCACAGGAATGGTTCAAAACATTGTAAGAAGAGTCAGTCTTCTTGTACTTAAGTCGGTATTGTGCCTTTTCTAATTAATTCCGATGCAATTTCTGCGGTTCATCGTCAACATGAAGGTCAGAGGGATACAGTAAACCTGAAGTGAAGCTTCGGAATCTATAACTAGTGTCACACTAATGGTTCAAATCATAGACAATAGGAAGGGTCAGTCTTCTTGTACTTAAGTCGGCATTGTACATTTTCTATTTTTTCCGATGCAATTTCTGTGTTTCGTCGTCAATAAGAAGGTCCAAGGGATACAGTAAGCCTGAAGTGAAGCATCGGAATCTATAACTAGTGTCACAGGAATGTTTCAAAACATAGACAGTAAGAAGAGTCAGGCCTCTTGTACTTAAGTCGGCATTGTGCCTTTTCTATTTAATTCCGATGCAATTTCTGTGTTTCATCGTCAATAAGAAGGTCCAAGGGATACAGTAAACCTGAAGTGAAGCATCGGAATGTATAACTAGTGTCACAGGAATGGTTCAAAATATAGACAGTAAGACGGGTCAGTCTTCTTGTACTTAAGTCGGCATTGTGCCTTTTGTATTTAATTCCGAAGCAATTTCTGTGTTTCATCGTCAATATGAAGGTCGGAGGGATACCGTAAACCTGAAGTGAAGCATCGGAATCTATAACTAGCGTCACAGGAATGGTTCAAAACATAGACAGTAGGAAGAGTCAGTCTTCTTGTACTTAAGTCGGCATTGTGCCTTTTGTATTTAATTCCGATGCAATTACTGTGTTTCATCGTCAATAAGAAGGTCCAGGGGATACAGTAAACCTCAAGTGAAGCATCGGAATGTATAACTAGTGTCACAGGAATGGTTCAAAGAATAGACAGTAGGAAGAGTCAGTCTTCTTGTACTTAAGTCGGCATTGTGCCTATTGTTTTTAGTTCCGATTCAATTTCTGTGTTTCATCGTCAATAAGAAGGTCAGAGGGATACAGTGAACCTGAAGTGAAGCATCGGAATTTATAACTAGTGTCACAGGAATGGTTCAATACATAGACAGTAAAAAGAGTCAGTCTTCTTGTAATTAAGTCGGCATTGTGCCTTTTCTATTTAATTCCGAAGCAATTTCTGTGTTTCGTCGTCAATATGAAGGTCGGAGGGTTACAGCAAACCTGACGTGAAGCAGAGGAATCTATAACTAGTGTCACAGAAATGGATCAAATCATAGACAGTAAGAAGAGTCAGTCTTCTTGTACTTAAGTCGGCATTGTACCTTTCGTATTTAATTCCGATGCAATTTCTGTGTTTCATTGTCAATAAGAAGGTCCAAGGGATACAGTAAACCTGAAGTGAAGCATCGGAATGTATAACTAGTGTCACAGGAATTGTTCAATACATAGACAGTAGGAAGAGTCAGTCCTCTTGTAATTAAGTCGGCATTGTGACTTTTCTATTTAATTAAGATGCAATTTCTGTGTTTCATCGTCAATATGAAGGTCGGAAGGATACAGTAAACCTGAAGTGAAGCATCGGAATGTATAACTAGTGTCACAGGAATGGTTCAAAACATAGACAGTAGGAAGAGTCATTCTTCTTGTACTTAAGTCGGCATTGTGCCTTTTGTATTTAATTCCGATGCGATTTCTGTGCTTCTTCGTCAAAAAGGAGGTCCAAGGGATACGGTAAACCTGAAGTGAAGCATCGGAATGTATAACTAGTGTCACAGGAATGGTTCAAAATATAGACAGTAGGAAGAGTCAGTCTTCTTGTACTTAAGTAGGCATTGAGCCTTTTGTATTTAATTCCGATGCAATTTCTGTGCTTCATCGACAATAAGAAGGTCCAAGGGATACAGTAAACCTGAAGTGAAGCATCGGAATGTATAACTAGTGTCGCAGGAATCGTTCAAAACATAGACAGTAAGAAGAGTCAGTCTTCTTGTACTTAAGTCGGCATTGTGCCTTTTCTATTTAATTCCGATGCAATTTCTGTGTTTCATCGTCAATAAGAAGGTCAGAGGGATACAGTAAACCTGAAGTGAAGCATCGGAATCTATAACTAGTGTCACAGGAATGGTTCAAATCATAGACAGTAGGAAGAGTCAGTCTTCTTGTACTTAAGTCGGCATTGTGCCTTTTGTATTTTATTCCGATGCAATTTCTGTGTTTCATCTTCAATAGGAAGGTCAGAGGGATATAGTAAACCTGAAGTGAAGCTTCGGAATCTATAACTAGTGTAACAGGAATCGTAGGAAGAGTCAGTCTTCTTGTACTTAAGTCGGCATTGTGCCTTTTGTATTTTATTCCGATGCAATTTCTGTGTATCTTCTTCAATAGGAAGGTCAGAGGGATACAGTAAACCCGAAGTGACGCATCGGAATCTATAACTAGTGTCGCAGAAATGGTTCAAAACATAGGCAGTAGGAAGAGTCAGTGTTCTTGAACTTGAGTCGGCGTAGTGTCTTTGTATTTAATCCTGATACAATTTCTGCGTTTCATCTTCAATAGGAAGGTCAGACGTATACAGTAAACCTAAAGTGAAGCATCGGAATCTATAACTAGTGTCACAGGAATTGCTCAAACATAGACAGTAAGAAGAGTCAGTCTTCTTGTACTTAAGTCGGCATTGTGCCTTTTGTATTTAATTCCGATGCAATTTCTGTGTTTCATCTTCAATAGGAAGGTCAGAGGGATATAGTAAACCTGAAGTGAAGCACCGGAATCTATAACTAGTGTCACAGAAATGGTTCAAACATAGAGAGTAAGAAAAGTTAGTCTTCTTGGACTTAAGTCGGGATTGTGCCTTTTGTATTTAATTCCGATTCAATTTCTGTGTTTCATCGTCAATATGAAGGTCCAAGGGATACAGTAAACCTGAAGTGAAGCATCGGAATGTATAATTAGTGTCACAGGAATGTTTCATACATAGACAGTAGGGAGAGTCAGTCTTCTTGTACTTGAGTCGGGATTGTGCCTTTTGTATTTATTTCCGAAGCAATTTCTGTGTTTCATCACCAATAAGAAGTTCAGAGGGATACAGCAAACCTGAAGTGAAGCATCGGAATCTATAACTAGTGTCACAGGAATGGTTCAAAACATAGACAGAAGGAAGAGTCATTCTTCTTGTACTTAAGTCGGCATTGTGCCTTTTGTATTTAATTCCGATGCGATTTCTGTGTTTCATCGTCAAAAAGGAGGTCCAGGGGATACAGTAAACCTGAAGTGAAGCATCGGAATCTATAACTAGTGTCACAGGAGTTGTTCAAACATAGACAGTAAGAAGAGTCAGTCTTCTTGTACTTAAGTCGGCATTGTGCCTTTTGTATTTAATTCCGATGAAATTTCTTTGTTTCATCGTCAATAAGAAGGTCCAAGGGATACAGTAAACCTGAAGTGAAGCATCGGAATCTATATCTAGTGTCACAGGAATGGTTCAAAACATAGACAGTAAGAAGAGTCAGTATTCTTGTACTTAGGTCGGCATTGTGCCTTTTCTATTTAATTCCGATGCAATTTCTGTGATTCATCGTCAATACGAAGGTCAGAGGGATACAGTAAACCTGAAGTGAGGCATCGGAATCTATTACTATTGTCACAGGAATGGTTCAAAACATAGACATTAGGAAGGGTCAGTCTTCTTGTACTTAAGTAGGCATTGTGCCTTTTCAATTTAATTCCGATGCAATTTCTGTGTTTCGTGGTCAATAAGGAGGTCCAAAGGATACAGTATACCTGAAGTGAAGCATCGGAATCTATAACTAGTGTCAAAGGTATGTTTCAAAACACGGAGAGTAAGAAGAGTCAGTCCTCTTGTATTTAAGTCCTCATTGTGCTTTTTGTATCTAATTCCGATGCAATTTCTGTGTTTCATCGTCAATTAGTAGGTCAGAGGGATACAGTAAACCTGAAGTGAAGCATCGGAATCTATAACTAGTGTCACAGGAATGGTTCAAAACATAGAGGGAAATAAGAGTCAGTCTTCATGTACTTAAGTCGGCATTGTGCCTTTTCTAATTGATTCCGATGCAGTTTCTGTGTTTCGTCGTCAATAAGAAGGTCCAAGGAATACAGTAAACCGGAAGTGAAGCATCGGAATCCATAACTAGTGTCACAGGAATGGTTCAAAACATAGACAGTTAGATGTGTCAGTCTTCTTGTACATCAGTCGGCATTGTGCCTTTTGTATGTAATTCGGTTGCAATTTCTGAGTTTCATCGTCAATAAGAAGGTCCAAGGGATACAGTAAACCTGAAGTGAAGCATCGGAATGTATAATTAGTGTCACAGGAATGTTTCAAACATAGACAGTAGGGAGAGTCAGTCTTCTTGTACTTAAGTAGGCATTGAGCCTTTTGTATTTAATTCCGATGCAATTTCTGTGTTTCATCGTCAATAAGAAGAACCAAGGGATACAGAAAACCCGAAGTGAAGCATCGGAACGTATAACTAGTGTCACAGGAATGGTTTAAATCATAGACAGTAAGAAGAGTCAGTATACTCGTTCTTAAGTCGGCATTGTGTCTTTTCTATTTAATTCCGATCCAATTTCTGTGTTTCATCGTCAATAAGAAGGTCAGAGGGATACAGTAAAACTGAAGTGAAGCATCGGAATCTATAACTAGTGTCACAGGAATGGTTCAAATCATTGACAGTAGGAAGAGTCAGTCTCCTTGTACTTAAGTCGGCATTGTGCCTTTTGTATTTTATTCCGATGCAATTTCTGTGTTTCATCTTCAATAGGATGGTCAGAGGGATATAGTAAACCCGAAGTGAAGCTTCGGAATCTATAACTAGTGTAACAGGCATCGTTCAAACATAGACAGTAAGAAGAGTCAGTCTTCTTGTACTTAAGATGGCATTGTGCCCTTTGTATTTAATTCCGATGCAATTTCTGTGTATCTTCTTCAATAGGAAAGTCAGAGGGATACAGTAAACCCGAAGTGACGCATCGGAATCTATTACTAGTGTCACAGAAATGGTTCAAAACATAGACAGTAAGAAGAGTCAGTCTTCTTGAACTTGAGTCGGCGTAGTGCCTTTGTATTTAATCCCGATGCTATTTCTGCGTTTCATCTTCAATAGGAAGGTCAGAGGGATGCAGTAAACCTAAAGTGAAGCATCGGAATCTATAACTAGTGTCACAGGAATTGCTCATACATAGACAGTAAGAAGAGTCAGTCTTCTTGTACTTAAGTCGGCATTGTGCCTTTTGTATTTAATTCCGATGCAATTTCTGTGTTTCATCTTCAATAGGAAGGTCAGAGGGATACAGTAAACCTGAAGTGAAGCACCGGAATCTATAACTAGTGTCACAGAAATGGTTCAAACATAGAGAGTAAGAGAAGTTAGTCTTCTTGGACTTAAGTCGGCATTGTGCCTTTTGTATTTAATTCCGATGCAATTTCTGTGTTTCATCGTCAATAAGAAGGTCCAGGGGATACAGTAAACCTGAAGTGAAGCATCGGAATGTATATTTAGTGTCACAGGAATGTTTCAAACATAGACATTAGGGAGAGTCAGTCTTCTTGTACTTGAGTCGGGATTGTGCCTTTTGTATTTATTTCCGATGCAATTTCTGTGTTTCATCACCAATAAGAAGTTCAGAGGGATACAGCAAACCTGCAGTGAAGCATCGGAATCTATAACTAGTGTCACAGGAATGGTTCAAAGCATAGACAGAAGGAAGAGTCATTCTTCTTGTACTTAAGTCGGCATTGTGCCTTTTGTATTTAATTCCGATGCGATTTCTGTGTTTCATCGTCAAAAAGGAGGTCCAGGGGATACAGTAATAATGAAGTGAAGCATCAGAATCTATAACTAGTGTCACAGGAGTTGTTCAAACATAGACAGTAAGAAGAGTCAGTCTTCTTGTACTTAAATCGGCATTGTGCCTTTTGTATTTAATTCCGATAAAATTTCTTTGTTTCATCGTCAATAAGAAGGTCCAAGGGATACAGTAAACCTGAAGTGAAGCATCGGAATCTATAACTAGTGTCACAGGAATGGTTCAAAACATAGACAGTAAGAAGAGTCAGTATTCTTGTACTTCGGTCGGCATTGTGCCTTTTCTATTTAATTCCGATGCAATTTCTGTGTTTCATTTTCAATAGGAAGGTCAGAGGGATACAGTTAACCTGAAGTGAAGCATCGGAATCTATAACTAGTGTCACAGGAATGGTTCAAAACATAGACCGTAAGAAGAGTCAGTCTTCTTGTACATAAGTCGGCATTGTGCCTTTTCTATTCAATTCCGATGCAATTTCTGTGATTCATCGTCAATAAGAAGGTCAGAGAGATACAGTAAACCTGAAGTGAGGCATCGGAATCTATTACTAGTGTCACAGGAATGGTTCAAAACATAGACATTAGGAAGGGTCAGTCTACTTGTACTTAAGTAGGCATTGTGCCTTTTCAATTTAATTCCGATGCAATTTCTGTGTTTCGTGGTCAATAAGGAGGTCCAAGGGATACAGTAAACCTGAAGTGAAGCATCGGAATCTATAACTAGTGTCAAAGGTATGTTTCAAAACACGGAGAGTAAGAAGAGTCAGTCCTCTTGTACTGAAGTCGGCATTGTGCTTTTTGTATCTAATTCCGATGCAATTTCTGTGTTTCATCGTCAATTAGTAGGTCAGAGGGATACAGTAAACCTGAAGTGAAGCATCGGAATCTATAACTAGTGTCACAGGAATGGTTCAAAACATAGAGAGAAATAAGAGTCAGTCTTCATCTACTTAAGTCGGCATTGTGCCTTTCTAATTGATTCCGATGCAGTTTCTGTGTTTCGTCGTCAATAAGAAGGTCCAAGGAATACAGTAAACCTGAAGTGAAGCATCGGAATCTATAACTAGTGTCACAGGAATGGTTCAAAACATAGAGAGAAATAAAAGTCAGTCCACTTGCACTTAAGTCGGCATTGTGCCTTTTGTAATCAATTCCGATGCAATTTCTGTGTTTCATCGTCAATAAGAAGGTCAGAGGGATACAGTAAACCTGAAGTGAAGCATCGGAATTTATAATTAGTGTCACAGGAATGGTTCAAATCGTAGACAGTGGGAAGAGTCAGTCTTCTTGTACTTAAGTCGGCATTGTGCCTATTGTATTTAATTCCGACGCAATTTCTGTGTTTCATCGTCAATAAGACGGTCAGAGGGATACAGTAAACCTGAAGTGAATCATCGGAATCTATAACTAGTGTCACAGGAATTGTTCAAACATAGACAGTAATAAGAGTCAGTCGTCTTGTACTTAAGTCGGCATTGTGCCTTTTGTATTTAATTCCGATGCAATTTCTGTGTTTCATCCTCAATAGGAAGGTCAGAGGAATACAGTAAACCTGAAGTGAAGCATCGGAATCAATAACTAGTGTCACAGGAATGGTTCAAAAGATAGACAGTAGGAAGAGTCAGTCTTCTTGTACTTAAGTCGGCATTGTGCCTTTTGTATTTAATTCCGATGCTATTTCTGTGTTTCGTCGTCAATAAGAAGGTCCAAGGGATACAGTAAACCTGAAGTGAAGCTTCGGAATGTATAACTAATGTCACAGGAATGGTTCAAAACATAGACAGTAGGAAGAGTCAGTCTTCTTGTACTTAAGTCGGCATTGTGCCTTTTGTATTTAATTCCGATGCTATTTCTGTGTTTCATCGTCAATAAGAAGGTCAGAGGGATACAGTAAACCTGAAGTGATGCATCGGAATCTATAACTAGTGTCAGAGGAATGGTTCAAAGCATAGACATAGGAAGAGTCAGTCTTATTGTACTTAAGTCGGCATTGTGCCTTTTGTTTTTAATTCCGATGCTATTACTGTGTTTCATCTTCAATAGGAAGGTCAGAGGGATACAGTAAACCTGAAGTGAAGGATCGGAATCTGTAACTAGTGCCACAGGAGTGGTTCGAAACATAGACAGTAGGATGAGTCATTCTTCTTGTACTTAAGTCGGCATTGTGCCTTTTGTATTTAATTCCGATGCAATTTCTGTGTTTCTTCGTCAATAAGGAGGTCCAAGGGATACAGTAAACCTGAAGGGAAGCATCGGAATGTGTAACTAGTGTCACGGGAATGGTTCAAAGCATAGACAGTTGGAAGAGTCACTCTTCTTGTACTTGAGTCGGCGTTGTGCCTTTTGTATTTATTTGCGATGCAATTTCAGTGTTTCATCATCAATAACAAGGTCAGAGGGGTACAGTAAACCTGAAGTGAAGCATCGGAATCTATAACTAGTGTCACAGGAATGGTTCAAAACATAGACAGTAGGAAGAGTCATTCTTCTTGTACTTAAGTCGGCATTGTGCCTTTTCTATTTAATTCCGATGCAATTTCTGTGTTTCGTCGTCAATAAGAAGGTCCAAGGGATACAGTAAACCTGAAGTGAGGCATCAGAATCTATAACTAGTGTCACAGGAATGGTTCAAAACATAGACAGTAGGAAGAGTCAGTCTTCTTGTACTTAAGTCTGCATTGTGCCTTTTGTATTTCATTCCGATGCAATTTCTGTGTTTCATCTTCAATAGGACGGTCAGGAGATACAGTAAACCTGAAGTGAAGCATCGGAATCTATAAATAATGTCACAGGAATGGTTAAAAACATAGACAGTAGGAAGAGTCATTCATCTTGTACTTAAGTCGGCATTGTGCCTTTTGTATTTAATTCCGATGCAATTTCTGTGGTTCATCGTCAACATGAAGGTCAGAGGGATACAGTAAACCTGAAGTGAAGCATCGGAATCTACAACCAGTGTCACAGGAATGGTTCAAAACATAGACAGTATGATGAGTCAGTCTTCTTGTACTCAAGTCGGCATTGTACCATTTCTATTTAATTCCGATGCAATTTCTGTGTTTCGTCGTCAATAAGAAGGTCCAAGAGATACTGTAAACCTGAAGTGAAGCATCGGAATCTATAACTAGTGTCAGAGGAATGGTTCAAAACATAGACAGTAAGAAGAGTCAGTCTTCTTGTACTTAAGTCGGCATTGTGCCTTTTGTATTTAATTCCGATGCAATTTCCGTGTTTCATCTTCAATAGGAAGGTAAGAGGGATACAGTAAACCTGCAGTGAAGCATCGGAATCTATATGTAGTGTCACAGAAATGGTTCAAACTTAGACAGTAAGAAGAGTCAGTCCTCTTGTACTTAAGTCGGCATTGTGCCTTTTCTATTCTAATTCCGATGCAATTTCTGTGTTTCATCGTCAATAAGAAGGTCCAAGGGATACAGTAAACCTGAAGTGAAGCATCGGAATGTGTAACTAGTGTCACGGGAATGGTACAAAGCATAGACAGTTGGAAGAGTCAGTCTTCTTGTACTTAAGTCGGCATTGTGCCTTTTCTATTCAATTCCGATGCAATTTCTGTGTTTCATCGTCAAAAAAAAAAAGGTCCAAGGGATACAATAAACCTGAATTGAAGCATCGGAATCCATAACTAGTGTCAGAGGAATGGTTCAAAACATAGACAGTAAGATGTGTCAGTCTTCTTGTACATCAGTCGGCATTGTGCCTTTTGTATGTAATTCGGTTGCAATTTCTGTGTTTCATCGTCAATAAGAAGGTCCAAGGGATACAGTTAACCTGAAGTGAAGCATCGGAATCTATAACTAGTGTCACAGGAATGGTTCAAAACATAGAGAGAAATAAAAGTCAGTCCACTTGCACTTAAGTCGGCATTGTGCCTTTTGTAATCAATTCCGATGCAATTTCTGTGTTTCATCGTCAATAAGAAGGTCAGAGGGATACAGTAAACCTGAAGTGAAGCATCGGAATTTATAATTAGTGTCACAGGAATGGTTCAAAGCGTAGACAGTGGGAAGAGTCAGTCTTCTTGTACTTAAGTCGGCATGTGCCTATTGTATTTAATTCCGATGCAATATCTGTGTTTCATCGGCAATAGGAAGGACCAAGGGATACAGTAAACCTGAAGTGAAGCATCGGAATGTATAACTAGTGTCACAGGAATGGTTCTAAACACAGACAGTAGGAAGAGTCAGTCTTCTTGTACTTAAGTCGCTTTGTGCCTTTTGTATTTAATTCCGATGCAATTTCTGTGTTTCATCGTCAATAAGAAGGTCCAAGGGATACAGAAAACTCGAAGTGAAGCATCGGAACGTATAACTAGTGTCACAGGAATGGTTTAAATCATAGACAGTAAGAAGAGTCAGTATTCTTGTACTTAAGTCGGCATTGTGTCTTTTCTATTTAATTCCAATCCAATTTCTGTGTTTCATCGTCAATAAGAAGGTCAGAGGGATACAGTAAGCCTGAAGTGAAGCAACGCAATCTATTACTAGTGTCACAGGAATGGTTCGAAATATAGACAGTAGGAAGAGTCAGTCTTCTTGTACTTAAGTCGCATTGTGCCTTTTGTATGTAATTCCGATGCAATTCCTGTGTTTTATCGTCAATAATAAGGTCCAAGGGATACAGACAACCTGCAGTGAAGCATCGGAATGTATAACTAGTGTCAGAGGAATGGTTCAAAACATAGAGAGTAGGAGGAGTCAATCTTCTTGTACTTAAGTCGGCATTGTGCCTTTTGTATTCAATTCCGATGCAATTTCTGTGTTTCATCTTCA
Source organism: Schistocerca piceifrons (assembly GCF_021461385.2). NCBI lineage: Eukaryota > Metazoa > Arthropoda > Insecta > Orthoptera > Acrididae > Schistocerca > Schistocerca piceifrons. The sequence continues at coordinate 968,107 of NW_025728690.1, forward strand.
ATAGGAAGGTCAGAGGGATACAGTAAACCTGAAGTGAAGCATCGGAATCTATAACTAGTGTCACAGGAATGGTTCAAAACATAGACAATTGGATGGGTCAGTATTCTTGTACTTAAGTCGGCATTGTGCATTTTCTATTTAATTCCGATGCAATTTCTGTGTTTCATCGTCAATAAGAAGGTCAGAGGGATACAGTAAACCTGAAGTGAAACATCGGAATCTATAACTAGTGTCAGAGGAATGGTTCAAAACTTAGACAGTAGGAAGAGTATCCATCCTGTACTTAAGTCGGATTTGTGCCTTTTGTACTTAATTCCGATGCATTTTCTGTGGTTCGTCGTCAATAAGAAGGTCCAAGGCATACAGTAAACCTGAAGTGAAGCATCGGAATCTATAACTAGTGTCAAAGGTATGTTTCAAAACACAGAGAGTAAGAAGAGTCAGTCCTCTTGTACTTAAGTCGGCATTGTGCCTTTCGTATTTAATTCCGATGCAATTTCTGTATTTCATCGTCAATAAGAAGGTCCAAGGGATACAGTATACCTGACGTGAAGCATCGGAATCTACAACTAGTGTCACAGGAATGGTACAAAACATAGAGAGTAATAATAGTCAGTCTTCTTGTACTTATGTCAGCATTGTGCCTTTTGTATTTAATTCCGATGCAATTTCTGTGTTTCATCGTCAAAGAGAATGTCAGAGGGATACAGTAAACCTGAAGTGAAGCATCGGAATCTATAACTAGTGCCACAGGAGTGGTTCGAAACATAGACAGTAGGATGAGTCATTCTTCTTGTACTTAAGTCGGCATTGTGCCTTTTGTATTTAATTCCGATGCAATTTCTGTGTTTCATCGTCAATAAGGAGGTCCAAGGGATACAGTAAACCTGAAGTGAAGGATCGGAATGTGTAACTAGTGTCACAGTAATGGTTCAAAACATAGACAGTAGGAAGAATCAGTCTTCTTGTACTTAAGTCGGCATTGTGCCTTTTCTATTTAATTCCGATGCAATTTCTGTGTTTCGTCGTCAATAAGAAGGTCCAAGGGATACAGTAAACCTGAAGTGAAGCATCGGAATCCATAACTAGTGTCAAAGGTATGTTTCAAAACACAGAGAGTAAGAAGAGTCAGTCCTCTTGTACTTAAGTCGGCATTGTGCCTTTCGTATTTAATTCCGATGCAATTTCTGTATTTAATCGTCAATAAGAAGGTCTAAGGGATACAGTATACCTGACGTGAAGCATCGGAATCTACAACTAGTGTCACAGGAATGGTACAAAACATAGAGAGTAATAATAGTCAGTCTTCTTGTACTTATGTCGGCATTGTGCCTTTTGTATTTAATTCCGATGCAATTTCTGTGTTTCATCGTCAAAGAGAATGTCAGAGGGATACAGTAAACCTGAAGTGAAGCATCGGAATCTATAACTAGTGTCAGAGGAATGGTTCAAAACATAGACAGTAGGAAGAGTCAGTCTTCTTGTACTTAAGTCAGCATTGTGCCTTTTGTATTTCATTCCGATGCAATTTCTGTGTTTCATCTTCAATAGGAAGGTCAGGAGATACAGTAAACCTGAAGTGAAGCATCGGAATCTATAAATAATATCACAGGAATGGTTAAAAACATAGACAGTAGGAAGAGTCATTCATCTTGTACTTAAGTCGGCATTGTGCCTTTTGTAGTTAATTCCGATGCAATTTCTGTGGTTCATCGTCAACATGAAGGTCAGAGGGATACTGTAAACCTGAAGTGAAGCATCGGAATCTACAACTAGTGTCACAGGAATGGTTCAAAACATAGACAGTATGATGAGTCAGTCTTCTTGTACTCAAGTCGGCATTGTACCATTTCTATTTAATTCCGATGCAATTTCTGTGTTTCGTCGTCAATAAGAAGGTCCAAGAAATACTGTAAACCTGAAGTGAAGCATCGGAATGTGTAACTAGTGTCACGGGATTGGTTCAAAGCATAGACAGTTGGAAGAGTCAGTCCTCTTGTACTTAAGTCGGCATTGTGCCTTTTCTATTTAATTCCGATGCAATTTCTGTGTTTCATCGTCAATAAGAAGGTCCAAGGGATACAGTAAACCTGAAGTGAAGCATCGGAGTGTGTAACTAGTGTCACGGGAATGGTCCAAAGCATAGACAGTTGGAAGAGTCAGTCTTCTTGTACTTAAGTCGGCATTGTGCCTTTTCTATTCAATTCCGATGCAATTTCTGTGTTTCAACGTCAAAAAGAAGGTCCAAGGGATACAGTAAACCTGAAGTGAAGCATCGGAATCCATAACTAGTGTCAGAGGAATGGTTCAAAACATAGACAGTAAGATGTGTCAGTCTTCTTGTACATCAGTCGGCATTGTGCCTTTTGTATGTAATTCGGTTGCAATTTCTGTGTTTCATCGTCAATAAGAAGGTCCAAGGGATACAGTTAACCTTAAGTGAAGCATCGGAATCTATAACTAGTGTCACAGGAATGGTTCAAAACATAGAGAGAAATAAAAGTCAGTCCACTTGCACTTAAGTCGGCATTGTGCCTTTTGTAATCAATTCCGATGCAATTTCTGTGTTTCATCGTCAATAAGAAGGTCAGAGGGATACAGTAAACCTGAAGTGAAGCATCGGATTTTATAATTAGTGTCACTGGAATGGTTCACAACGTAGACAGTAGGAAGAGTCAGTCTTCTTGTACTTAAGTCGGCATGTGCCTATTGTATTTAATTCCGATGCAATTTCTGTGTTTCATCGGCAATAAGAAGGTCCAAGGGATACAGTAAACCTGAAGTGAAGCATCGGAATGTATAACTAGTGTCACAGGAATGGTTCTAAACATAGACAGTAGGAAGAGTCAGTCTTCTTGTACTTAAGTCGCTTTGTGCCTTTTGTATTTAATTCCGATGCAATTTCTGTGTTTCATCGTTAATAAGAAGGTCCAAGGGATACAGAAAACTCGAAGTGAAGCATCGGAACGTATAACTAGTGTCACAGGAATGGTTTAAATCATAGACCGTAAGAAGAGTCAGTATTCTTGTACTTAAGTCGGCATTGTGTCTTTTCTATTTAATTCCGATCCAATTTCTGTGTTTCATCGTCAATAAGAAGGTCAGAGGGATACAGTAAGCCTGAAGTGAAGCATCGCAATCTATTACTAGTGTCACAGGAATGGTTCGAAACATAGACAGTAGGAAGAGTCAGTCTTCTTGTACTTAAGTCGCATTGTGCCTTTTGTATGTAATTCCGATGCAATTTCTGTGTTTTATCGTCAATAAGAAGGTCCAAGGGATACAGACAACCTGCAGTGAAGCATCGGAATGTATAACTAGTGTCAGAGGAATGGTTCAAAACATAGAGAGTAGGAGGAGTCAAACTTATTGTACTTAAGTCGGCATTGTGCCTTTTGTATTCAATTCCGATGCAATTTCTGTGTTTCATCTTCAATAGGAAGGTCAGAGGGGTACAGTAAACCTGACGTGAAGCATCGGAATCTATAATTAGTGTCACAGGAATGGTTCAAAACATAGACAATAGGAAGGGTCAGTATTCTTGTACTTAAGTCGGCATTGTGCATTTTCTATTTAATTCCGATGCAATTTCTGTGTTTCATCGTCAATAAGAAGGTCAGAGGGATACAGTAAACCTGAAGTGAAACATCGGAATCTATAACTAGTGTCAGAGGAATGGTTCAAAACTTAGACAGTAGGAAGAGTATCCATCCTGTACTTAAGTCGGATTTGTGCCTTTTGTATTTAATTCCGATGCAATTTCTGTGGTTCATCGTCAATAAGAAGGTCAGAGGGATACAGTAAACCTGAAGTGAAGCATCGGAATCTATAACTAGTGCCACAGGAGTGGTTCGAAACAAAGACAGTAGGATGAGTCATTCTTCTTGTACTTAAGTCGGCATTGTGCCTTTTGTATTTAATTCCGATGCAATTTCTGTGTTTCATCGTCAATAAGGAGGTCCAAGGGATACAGTAAACCTGAAGTGAAGCATCGGAATGTGCAACTAGTGTCACGGGAATGGTTCAAAGCATAGACAGTTGGAAGAGTCAGTCTTCTTGTACTTGAGTCGGCGTTGTGCCTTTTGTATTTATTTGCGATGCAATTTCAGTGTTTCATCATCAATAACAAGGTCAGAGGGGTACAGTAAACCTGAAGTGAAGCATCGGAATCTATAACTAGTGTCACAGGAAAGGTTCAAAGCATAGACAGTAGGAAGAGTCATTCTTCTTGTACTTAAGTCGGCATTGTGCCTTTTCTATTTAATTCCGATGCAATTTCTGTGTTTCGTCGTCAACACGAAGGTCCAAGGGACCCAGTAAACCTGAAGTGAGGCATCAGAATCTATAACTAGTGTCACAGGAATGGTTCAAAACATAGACAGTAGGAAGAGTCAGTCTTCTTGTACTTAAGTCGGCATTGTGCCTTTTCTATTTAATTCCGATGCAATTTCTGTGTTTCGTCGTCAATAAGAAGGTCCAAGGGATACAGTAAACCTGAAGTAAAGCATCGGAATCTATAACTAGTGTCAAAGGTATGTTTCAAAACACAGAGAGTAAGAAGAGTCAGTCCTCTTGTACTTAAGTCGGCATTGTGCCTTTCGTATTTAATTCCGATGCAATTTCTGTATTTCATCGTCAATAAGAAGGTCCAAGGGATACAGTATACCTGACGTGAAGCATCGGAATCTACAACTAGTGTCACAGGAATGGTACAAAACATAGAGAGTAATAATAGTCAGTCTTCTTGTACTTATGTCGGCATTGTGCCTTTTGTATTTAATTCCGATGCAATTTCTGTGTTTCATCGTCAAAGAGAATGTCAGAGGGATACAGTAAACCTGAAGTGAAGCATCGGAATCTGTAACTAGTGTCAGAGGAATGGTTCAAAACATAGACAGTAGGAAGAGTCAGTCTTCTTGTACATAAGTCGGCATTGTGCCTTTTGTACTTCATTCCGATGCAATTTCTGTGTTTCATCTTCAATAGGAAGGTCAGGAGATACAGTAAACCTGAAGTGAAGCATCGGAATCTATAAATAATGTCACAGGAACGGTTAAAAACATAGACAGTAGGAAGAGTCATCCATCTTGTACTTAAGTCGGCATTGTGCCTTTTGTATTTAATTCCGATGCAATTTCTGTGGTTAATCGTCAACATGAAGGTCAGAGGGATACAGTAAACCTGAAGTGAAGCATCGGAATCTACAACTAGTGTCACAGGAATGGTTCAAAACATAGACAGTATGATGAGTAAGTCTTCTTGTACTCAAGTCGGCATTGTACCATTTCTAATTAATTCCGATGCAATTTCTGTGTTTCGTCGTCAATAAGAAGGTCCAAGGGATACTGTAAACCTGAAGTGAAGCATCGGAATCTATAACTAGTGTCAGAGGAATGGTTCAAAACATAGACAGTAAGAGGAGTCAGTCTTCTTGTACCTAAGTCGGCATTGTGCCTTTTGTATTTAATTCCAATGCAATTTCTGTGTTTCATCTTCAATAGGATGGACAGAGGGATACAGTAAACCTGATGTGAAGCATCGGAATCTATAACTAGTGTCACAGGAACGGTTCAAAAACATAGACAGTAGGAAGAGTCTTCCTTCCTGTACTTAAGTCGGCATTGTGGCTTTTGTATTTAATTCCAATGCAATTTCTGTGTTTCATCGTCAATAAGAAGGTCCAAGGGATACAGTAAACCTGAAGTGAAGCATCGGAAAGTATAACTAGTGTCACAGAAATGGTTCAAAACATAGACAGTAAGAAGAGCCAGTCTCCTTGTACTTAAGTCGGCATTGTGCCTTTTATATTTAATTCTGATGCAATTTCTGTGTTTCATCTTCAATAGGAAGGTCATAGGGTTACTGTAAACCTGAAGTGAAGCATCGGAATGTTTAACTAGTGTCACAGGAATTGTTCAAACATAGACAGTAAGAAGAGTCAGTCTTCTTGTACTTAAGTCGGCATTGTGCTTTTTGTATTTAATTCCGATGCAATTTCCGCGTTTCATCTTCAATAGGAAGGTAAGAGGGATACAGTAAACCTGCAGTGAAGCATCGGAATCTATATCTAGTGTCACAGAAATGGTTCAAACTTAGACAGTAAGAAGAGTCAGTCCTCTTGTACTTAAGTCGGCATTGTGCTTTTTCTATTTAATTCCGATGCAATTTCTGTGTTTCATCGTCAATAAGAAGGTCCAAGGGATACAGTAAACCTGAAGTGAAGCATCGGAATGTGTAACTAGTGTCACGGGAATGGTTCAAAGCATAGACAGTTGGAAGAGTCAGTCTTCTTGTACTTAAGTCGGCATTGTGCCTTTTCTATTCAATTCCGATGCAATTTCTGTGTTTCATCGTCAAAAAGAAGGTCCAAGGGATACAGTAAACCTGAAGTGAAGCATCGGAATCCATAACTAGTGTCAGAGGAATGGTTCAAAACATAGACAGTAAGATGTGTCAGTCTTCTTGTACATCAGTCGGCATTGTGCCGTTTGTATGTAATTCGGTTGCAATTTCTGTGTTTCATCGTCAATAAGAAGGTCCAAGGGATACAGTTAACCTGAAGTGAAGCATCGGAATCTATAACTAGTGTCACAGGAATGGTTCAAAACATAGAGAGAAATAAAAGTCAGTCCACTTGCACTTAAGTCGGCATTGTGCCTTTTGTAATCAATTCCGATGCAATTTCTGTGTTTCATCGTCAATAAGAAGGTCAGAGGGATACAGTAAACCTGAAGTGAAGCATCGGAATTTATAATTAGTGTCACAGGAATGGTTCAAAACGTAGACAGTAGGAAGAGTGAGTCTTCTTGTACTTAAGTCGGCATGTGCCTATTGTATTTAATTCCGATGCAATTTCTGTGTTTCATCGGCAATAAGAAGGTCCAAGGGATACAGTAAATCTGAAGTGAAGCATCGGAATGTATAACTAGTGTCACAGGAATGGTTCTAAACATAGACAGTAGGAAGAGTCAGTCTTCTTGTACTTAAGTCATTTTGTGCCTTTTGTATTTAATTCCGATGCAATTACTGTGTTTCATCGTCAATAAGAAGGTCCAAGGGATACAGAAAACTCGAAGTGAAGCATCGGAACGTATAACTAGTGTCACAGGAATGGTTTAAATCATAGACAGTAGGAAGAGTCAGTATTCTTGTACTTAAGTCGGCATTGTGTCTTTTCTATTTAATTCCGATCCAATTTCTGTGTTTCATCGTCAATAAGAAGGTCAGAGGGATACAGTAAGCCTGAAGTGAAGCATCGCAATCTATTACTAGTGTCACAGGAATGGTTCGAAACATAGACAGTAGGAAGAGTCAGTCTTCTTGTACTTAAGTCGCATTGTGCCTTTTGTATGTAATTCCGATGCAATTTCTGTGTTTTATCGTCAATAAGAAGGTCCAAGGGATACAGACAACCTGCAGTGAAGCATCGGAATGTATAACTAGTGTCAGAGGAATGGTTCAAAACATAGAGAGTAGGAGGAGTCAATCTTCTTGTACTTAAGTCGGCATTGTGCCTTTTGTATTCAATTCCAATGCAATTTCTGTGTTTCATCTTCAATACGAAGGTCAGAGGGATACAGTAAACCTGAAGTGAAGCATCGGAATCTATAACTAGTGTCACAGGAATGGTTCAAAACATAGACAATAGGAAGGGTCAGTATTCTTGTACTTAAGTCGGCATTGTGCATTTTCTATTTATTTCCGATGCAATTTCTGTGTTTCATCGTCAATAAGAAGGTCAGAGGGATACTGTAAATCTGAAGTGAAACATCGGAATCTATAACTAGTGTCAGAGGAATGGTTCAAAACTTAGACAGTAGGAAGAGTATCCATCCTGTACTTAAGTCGGCTTTGTGCCTTTTGTATTTAATTCCGATGCAATTTCTGTGGTTCATCGTCAATAAGAAGGTCAGAGGGATACAGTAAACCTGAAGTGATGCATCGGAATCTATAACTAGTGTCACACGAATGGTTCAAAGCATAGACAGTAGGAAGAGACAGTCCTCTTGTACTTAAGTCGGCAATGTGCCTTTTGTATTTAATTCCGATGCTATTTCTGTGTTTCATCGTCAATAAGAAGGTCAGAGGGACACAGTAAACCTGAAGTGAAGCATCGGAATCTATAACTAGTGTCACAGGAATGGTTAAAAACATGGAGAGTAGGAAAAGTCAGTCTTCTTGTACTTATGACGGCATTGTGCCTTTTGTATTTCATTCCGATGCAATTTCTGTGTTTCATCGTCAATAAGAAGGTCAGAGGGATACAGTAAACCTGAAGTGAAGCATCGGGATCTATAACTAGTGTCACAGGAATGGTTCAAAACATAGTCAGTTAGAAGAGTGAGTCTTCTTGTACTTAATTCGGCATTGTGCCTTTTTATTTAATTCCGATGCAATTTCTGTATTTCATCGTCAATAAGAAGGTCCAAGGGATACAGTAAACCTGAAGTGAAGTATCGGAATCTATAACTAGTGACACAGAAATGGTTGAAAACATAGTCAGTAAGAAGAGTCAGTTTTCTTGTACTTAAGTCGGTATTGTGCCTTTTCTATTAAATTCCGATGCAATTTCTGTGTTTCATCGTCAATAAGAAGGTCAGAGGGATACAGTAAACCTGAAGTGAAGCATCGGAATGTATAACTAGTGCCACAGGAATCGTTCAAAACATAGACAGTAGGTAGAGTCCGTCTTCTTCTAGTTGAGTCGGCATTGTGCCTTCTGTATTTATTTCCGATGCAATTTCTGTGTTTCATTGTCAATAAGAAGGTCAGAGGGATACAGTAAACCTGAAGTTAAGCATCGGAATCTATAACTAGTGTCAATGGAATGGTTCAAAACATAGACAGTAGGAAGAGTCATTGTTTTTGTACTTTAGTTGGCATTGTGCCTTTTCTATTTAATTCCGATGCAATTTCTGTGTTTCATCGTCAATAAGAAGGTCCAAGGGATACAGTAAACCTGAAGTGAAGCATCGGAATGTGTAACTAGTGTCACGGGAATGGTTCAAAGCATAGACAGTTGGAAGAGTCAGTCTTCTTGTACTTAAGTCGGCATTGTGCCTTTTCTATTCAATTCCGATGCAATTTCTGTGTTTCATCGTCAAAAAGAAGGTCCAAGGGATACAGTAAACCTGAAGTGAAGCATCGGAATCCATAACTAGTGTCAGAGGAATGGTTCAAAACATAGACAGTAAGATGTGTCAGTCTTCTTGTACATCAGTCGGCATTGTGCCGTTTGTATGTAATTCGGTTGCAATTTCTGTGTTTCATCGTCAATAAGAAGGTCCAAGGGATACAGTTAACCTGAAGTGAAGCATCGGAATCTATAACTAGTGTCACAGGAATGGTTCAAAACATAGAGAGAAATAAAAGTCAGTCCACTTGCACTTAAGTCGGCATTGTGCCTTTTGTAATCAATTCCGATGCAATTTCTGTGTTTCATCGTCAATAAGAAGGTCAGAGGGATACAGTAAACCTGAAGTGAAGCATCGGAATTTATAATTAGTGTCACAGGAATGGTTCAAAACGTAGACAGTAGGAAGAGTGAGTCTTCTTGTACTTAAGTCGGCATGTGCCTATTGTATTTAATTCCGATGCAATTTCTGTGTTTCATCGGCAATAAGAAGGTCCAAGGGATACAGTAAATCTGAAGTGAAGCATCGGAATGTATAACTAGTGTCACAGGAATGGTTCTAAACATAGACAGTAGGAAGAGTCAGTCTTCTTGTACTTAAGTCATTTTGTGCCTTTTGTATTTAATTCCGATGCAATTACTGTGTTTCATCGTCAATAAGAAGGTCCAAGGGATACAGAAAACTCGAAGTGAAGCATCGGAACGTATAACTAGTGTCACAGGAATGGTTTAAATCATAGACAGTAGGAAGAGTCAGTATTCTTGTACTTAAGTCGGCATTGTGTCTTTTCTATTTAATTCCGATCCAATTTCTGTGTTTCATCGTCAATAAGAAGGTCAGAGGGATACAGTAAGCCTGAAGTGAAGCATCGCAATCTATTACTAGTGTCACAGGAATGGTTCGAAACATAGACAGTAGGAAGAGTCAGTCTTCTTGTACTTAAGTCGCATTGTGCCTTTTGTATGTAATTCCGATGCAATTTCTGTGTTTTATCGTCAATAAGAAGGTCCAAGGGATACAGACAACCTGCAGTGAAGCATCGGAATGTATAACTAGTGTCAGAGGAATGGTTCAAAACATAGAGAGTAGGAGGAGTCAATCTTCTTGTACTTAAGTCGGCATTGTGCCTTTTGTATTCAATTCCAATGCAATTTCTGTGTTTCATCTTCAATACGAAGGTCAGAGGGATACAGTAAACCTGAAGTGAAGCATCGGAATCTATAACTAGTGTCACAGGAATGGTTCAAAACATAGACAATAGGAAGGGTCAGTATTCTTGTACTTAAGTCGGCATTGTGCATTTTCTATTTATTTCCGATGCAATTTCTGTGTTTCATCGTCAATAAGAAGGTCAGAGGGATACTGTAAATCTGAAGTGAAACATCGGAATCTATAACTAGTGTCAGAGGAATGGTTCAAAACTTAGACAGTAGGAAGAGTATCCATCCTGTACTTAAGTCGGCTTTGTGCCTTTTGTATTTAATTCCGATGCAATTTCTGTGGTTCATCGTCAATAAGAAGGTCAGAGGGATACAGTAAACCTGAAGTGATGCATCGGAATCTATAACTAGTGTCACACGAATGGTTCAAAGCATAGACAGTAGGAAGAGACAGTCCTCTTGTACTTAAGTCGGCAATGTGCCTTTTGTATTTAATTCCGATGCTATTTCTGTGTTTCATCGTCAATAAGAAGGTCAGAGGGACACAGTAAACCTGAAGTGAAGCATCGGAATCTATAACTAGTGTCACAGGAATGGTTAAAAACATGGAGAGTAGGAAAAGTCAGTCTTCTTGTACTTATGACGGCATTGTGCCTTTTGTATTTCATTCCGATGCAATTTCTGTGTTTCATCGTCAATAAGAAGGTCAGAGGGATACAGTAAACCTGAAGTGAAGCATCGGGATCTATAACTAGTGTCACAGGAATGGTTCAAAACATAGTCAGTTAGAAGAGTGAGTCTTCTTGTACTTAATTCGGCATTGTGCCTTTTTATTTAATTCCGATGCAATTTCTGTATTTCATCGTCAATAAGAAGGTCCAAGGGATACAGTAAACCTGAAGTGAAGTATCGGAATCTATAACTAGTGACACAGAAATGGTTGAAAACATAGTCAGTAAGAAGAGTCAGTTTTCTTGTACTTAAGTCGGTATTGTGCCTTTTCTATTAAATTCCGATGCAATTTCTGTGTTTCATCGTCAATAAGAAGGTCAGAGGGATACAGTAAACCTGAAGTGAAGCATCGGAATGTATAACTAGTGCCACAGGAATCGTTCAAAACATAGACAGTAGGTAGAGTCCGTCTTCTTCTAGTTGAGTCGGCATTGTGCCTTCTGTATTTATTTCCGATGCAATTTCTGTGTTTCATTGTCAATAAGAAGGTCAGAGGGATACAGTAAACCTGAAGTTAAGCATCGGAATCTATAACTAGTGTCAATGGAATGGTTCAAAACATAGACAGTAGGAAGAGTCATTGTTTTTGTACTTTAGTTGGCATTGTGCCTTTTCTATTTAATTCCGATGCAATTTCTGTGTTTCATCGTCAATAAGACGGTCAGAGGGATACAGTAAACCTGAAGTGAATCATCGGAATCTATAACTAGTGTCACAGGAATTGTTCAAACATAGACAGTAAGAAGAGTCAGTCTTCTTGTACTTAAGTCGGCATTGTGCCTTTTCTATTCAATTCCGATGCAATTTCTGTGTTTCATCGTCAAAAAGAAGGTCCAAGGGGTACAGTAAACCTGAAGTGAAGCATCGGAATCCATAACTAGTGTCAGAGGAATGGTTCAAAACATAGACAGTAAGATGTGTCAGTCTTCTTGTACATCAGTCGGCATTGTGCCTTTTGTATGTAATTCGGTTGCAATTTCTGTGTTTCATCGTCAATAAGAAGGTCCAAGGGATACAGTTAACCTGAAGTGAAGCATCGGAATCTATAACTAGTGTCACAGGAATGGTTCAAAACATAGAGAGAAATAAAAGTCAGTCCACTTGCACTTAAGTCGGCATTGTGCCTTTTGTAATCAATTCCGATGCAATTTCTGTGTTTCATCGTCAATAAGAAGGTCAGAGGGATACAGTAAACCTGAAGTGAAGCATCGGAATTTATAATTAGTGTCACAGGAATGGTTCAAAACGTAGACAGTAGGAAGAGTGAGTCTTCTTGTACTTAAGTCGGCATGTGCCTATTGTATTTAATTCCGATGCAATTTCTGTGTTTCATCGGCAATAAGAAGGTCCAAGGGATACAGTAAATCTGAAGTGAAGCATCGGAATGTATAACTAGTGTCACAGGAATGGTTCTAAACATAGACAGTAGGAAGAGTCAGTCTTCTTGTACTTAAGTCATTTTGTGCCTTTTGTATTTAATTCCGATGCAATTTCTGTGTTTCATCGTCAATAAGAAGGTCCAAGGGATACAGAAAACTCGAAGTGAAGCATCGGAACGTATAACTAGTGTCACAGGAATGGTTTAAATCATAGACAGTAGGAAGAGTCAGTATTCTTGTACTTAAGTCGGCATTGTGTCTTTTCTATTTAATTCCGATCCAATTTCTGTGTTTCATCGTCAATAAGAAGGTCAGAGGGATACAGTAAGCCTGAAGTGAAGCATCGCAATCTATTACTAGTGTCACAGGAATGGTTCGAAACATAGACAGTAGGAAGAGTCAGTCTTCTTGTACTTAGGTCGCATTGTGCCTTTTGTATGTAATTCCGATGCAATTTCTGTGTTTTATCGTCAATAAGAAGGTCCAAGGGATACAGACAACCTGCAGTGAAGCATCGGAATGTATAACTAGTGTCAGAGGAATGGTTCAAAACATAGAGAGTAGGAGGAGTCAATCTTCTTGTACTTAAGTCGGCATTGTGCCTTTTGTATTCAATTCCAATGCAATTTCTGTGTTTCATCTTCAATACGAAGGTCAGAGGGATACAGTAAACCTGAAGTGAAGCATCGGAATCTATAACTAGTGTCACAGGAATGGTTCAAAACATAGACAATAGGAAGGGTCAGTATTCTTGTACTTAAGTCGGCATTGTGCATTTTCTATTTATTTCCGATGCAATTTCTGTGTTTCATCGTCAATAAGAAGGTCAGAGGGATACTGTAAATCTGAAGTGAAACATCGGAATCTATAACTAGTGTCAGAGGAATGGTTCAAAACTTAGACAGTAGGAAGAGTATCCATCCTGTACTTAAGTCGGCTTTGTGCCTTTTGTATTTAATTACGATGCAATTTCTGTGGTTCATCGTCAATAAGAAGGTCAGAGGGATACAGTAAACCTGAAGTGATGCATCGGAATCTATAACTAGTGTCACACGAATGGTTCAAAACATAGACAGTAGGAAGAGACAGTCCTCTTGTACTTAAGTCGGCAATGTGCCTTTTGTATTTAATTCCGATGCTATTTCTGTGTTTCATCGTCAATAAGAAGGTCAGAGGGACACAGTAAACCTGAAGTGAAGCATCGGAATCTATAACTAGTGTCACAGGAATGGTTAAAAACATGGAGAGTAGGAAAAGTCAGTCTTCTTGTACTTATGACGGCATTGTGCCTTTTGTATTTCATTCCGATGCAATTTCTGTGTTTCATCGTCAATAAGAAGGTCAGAGGGATACAGTAAACCTGAAGTGAAGCATCGGGATCTATAACTAGTATCACAGGAATGGTTCAAAACATAGTCAGTTAGAAGAGTGAGTCTTCTTGTACTTAATTCGGCATTGTGCCTTTTTATTTAATTCCGATGCAATTTCTGTATTTCATCGTCAATAAGAAGGTCCAAGGGATACAGTAAACCTGAAGTGAAGTATCGGAATCTATAACTAGTGACACAGAAATGGTTGAAAACATAGTCAGTAAGAAGAGTCAGTCTTCTTGTACTTAAGTCGGTATTGTGCCTTTTCTATTAAATTCCGATGCAATTTCTGTGTTTCATCGTCAATAAGAAGGTCAGAGGGATACAGTAAACCTGAAGTGAAGCATCGGAATGTATAACTAGTGCCACAGGAATCGTTCAAAACATAGACAGTAGGTAGAGTCCGTCTTCTTCTAGTTGAGTCGGCATTGTGCCTTCTGTATTTATTTCCGATGCAATTTCTGTGTTTCATTGTCAATAAGAAGGTCAGAGGGATACAGTAAACCTGAAGTTAAGCATCGGAATCTATAACTAGTGTCAATGGAATGGTTCAAAACATAGACAGTAGGAAGAGTCATTGTTTTTGTACTTTAGTTGGCATTGTGCCTTTTCTATTTAATTCCGATGCAATTTCTGTGTTTCATCGTCAATAAGACGGTCAGAGGGATACAGTAAACCTGAAGTGAATCATCGGAATCTATAACTAGTGTCACAGGAATTGTTCAAACATAGACAGTAAGAAGAGTCAGTCGTCTTGTACTTAACTCGGCATTGTGCCTTTTGTATTTAATTCCGATGCTATTTCTGTGTTTCGTCGTTAATAAGAAGGTCCAAGGGATACAGTAAACATGAAGTGAAGCATCGGAATGTATAACTAGTGTCACAGGAATGGTTCAAAACATAGACAGTAGGAAGAGTCAGTCTTCTTGTACTTAAGTCGGCATTGTGCTTTTGTATTTAATTCCGATGCTATTTCTGTGTTTCATCGTCAATAAGAAGGTCAGAGGGATACAGTAAACCTGAAGTGATGCATCGGAATCTAAAACTAGTGTCAGAGGAGTGGTTCAAAGCATAGACAGTAGGAAGAGTAAGTCTCATTGTACTTAAGTCGGCATTGTGCCTTTTGTTTTTAATTCCGATGCTATTACTGTGTTTCATCTTCAATAGGAAGGTCAGAGGGATACAGTAAACCTGAAGTGAAGGATCGGAATCTATAACTAGTGCCACAGGAGTGGTTCAAAACATAGACAGTAGGATGAGTCATTCTTCTTGTACTTAAGTCGGCATTGTGCATTTTGTATTTAATTCCGATGCAATTTCTGTGTTTCATCGTCAAAAAGAAGGTTCAAGGGATACAGTAACCTGAAGTGAATCATCGGAATCTGTAACTAGTGCCAACTGGAGTTGTTCAAACCTAGACAGTAAGAAGAGTCAGTCTTCTTGTACTTAAGTCGGCATTGTGCCTTCTGTAATTAACTCCCATGAAATTTCTTTGTTTCATCTTCAATAGGAAGGTCAGAGGGATACAGTAAACCTGAAGTGAAGCATCGGAATCTATAACTAGTGTCAGAGGAATGGTTTAAAACATAGACAGTAGGAAGAGTCAGTCTTCTTGTACATAAGTCGGCATTGTGCCTTTTGTACTTCATTCCGATGCAATTTCTGTGTTTCATCTTCAATAGGAAGGTCAGGAGATACAGTAAACCTGAAGTGAAGCATCGGAATCTATAAATAATGTCACAGGAACGGTTAAAACATAGACAGTAGGAAGAGTCATTCATCTTGTACTTATGTCGGCATTGTGCCTTTTGTATTTAATTCCGATGCAATTTCTGTGGTTCATCGTCAACATGAAGGTCAGAGGGATACAGTAAACCTGAAGTGAAGCATCGGAATCTACAACTAGTGTCACAGGAATGGTTCAAAACATAGACAGTATGATGAGTCAGTCTTCTTGTACTCAAGTCGGCATTGTACCATTTCTATTTAATTCCGATGCAATTTCTGTGTTTCGTCGTCAATAAGAAGGTCCAAGGGATACTGTAAACCTGAAGTGAAGCATCGGAATCTATAACTAGTGTCAGAGGAATGGTTCAAAACATAGACAGTAAGAAGAGTCAGTCTTCTTGTACCTAAGTCGGCATTGTGCCTTTTGTATTTAATTCCAATGCAATTTCTGTGTTTCATCTTAAATAGGATGGACAGAGGGATACAGTAAACCTGATGTGAAGCATCGGAATCTATAACTAGTGTCACAGGAATGGTTCAAAACATAGACAGTAGGAAGAGGCTTCCTTCCTGTACTTAAGTCGGCATTGTGGCTTTTGTATTTAATTCCAATGCAATTTCAGTGTTTCATCGTCAATAATAAGGTCCAAGGGATACAGTAAACCTGAAGTGAAGCATCGGAAAGTATAACTAGTGTCACAGAAATGGTTCAAAACATAGACAGTAAGAAGAGCCAGTCTTCTTGTACTTAAGTCGGCATTGTGCCTTTTATATTTAATTCTGATGCAATTTCTGTGTTTCATCTTCAATAGGAAGGTCATAGGGATACAGTAAACCTGAAGTGAAGCATCGGAATGTTTAACTAGTGTCACAGGAATTGTTCAAACATAGACAGTAAGAAGAGTCAGTCTTCTTGTACTTAAGTCGGCATTGTGCTTTTTGGATTTAATTCCGATGCAATTTCCGTGTTTCATCTTCAATAGGAAGGTAAGAGGGATACAGTAAACCTGCAGTGAAGCATCGGAATCTATATCTAGTGTCACAGAAATGGTTCAAACTTAGACAGTAAGAAGAGTCAGTCCTCTTGTACTTAAGTCGGCATTGTGCCTTTTCTATTTAATTCCGATGCAATTTCTGTGTTTCATCGTCAATAAGAAGGTCCAAGGGATACAGTAAACCTGAAGTGAAGCATCGGAATGTGTAACTAGTGTCACGGGAATGGTTCAAAGCATAGACAGTTGGAAGAGTCAGTCTTCTTGTACTTAAGCCGGCATTGTGCCTTTTCTATTCAATTCCGATGCAATTTCTGTGTTTCATCGTCAAAAAGAAGGTCCAAGGGATACAGTAAACCTGAAGTGAAGCATCGGAATCCATAACTAGTGTCAGAGGAACGGTTCAAAACATAGACAGTAAGATGTGTCAGTCTTCTTGTACATCAGTCGGCATTGTGCCTTTTGTATGTAATTCGGTTGCAATTTCTGTGTTTCATCGTCAATAAGAAGGTCCAAGGGATACAGTTAACCTGAAGTGAAGCATCGGAATCTATAACTAGTGTCACAGGAATGGTTCAAAACATAGAGAGAAATAAAAGTCAGTCCACTTGCACTTAAGTCGGCATTGTGCCTTTTGTAATCAATTCCGATGCAATTTCTGTGTTTCATCGTCAATAAGAAGGTCAGAGGGATACAGTAAACCTGAAGTGAAGCATCGGAATTAATAATTAGTGTCACAGGAATGGTTCAAAACGTAGACAATAGGAACAGTCAGGCTTCTTGTACTTAAGTCGGCATGTGCCTATTGTATTTAATTCCGATGCAATTTCTGTGTTTCATCGGCAATAAGAAGGTCCAAGGGATACAGTAAACCTGAAGTGAAGCATCGGAATGTATAAGTAGTGTCACAGGAATGGTTCTAAATATAGACAGTAGGAAGAGTCAGTCTTCTTGTACTTAAGTCGCTTTGTGCCTTTTGTATTTAATTCCGATGCAATTTCTGTGTTTCATCGGCAATAAGAAGGTCCAAGGGATACAGAAAACTCGAAGTGAAGCATCGGAACGTATAACTAGTGTCTCAGGAATGGTTTAAATCATAGACACTAAGAAGAGTCAGTATTCTTGTACTTAAGTCGGCATTGTGTCTTTTCTATTTAATTCCGATCCAATTTCTGTGTTTCATCGTCAATAAGAAGGTCAGAGGGATACAGTAAGCCTGAAGTGAAGCATCGCAATCTATTACTAGTGTCACAGGAATGGTTCGAAACATAGACAGTAGGAAGAGTCAGTCTTCTTGTACTTAAGTCGCATTGTGCCTTTTGTATGTAATTCCGATGCAATTTCTGTGTTTTATCGTCAATAAGAAGGTCCAAGGGATACAGACAACCTGCAGTGAAGCATCGGAATGTATAACCAGTGTCAGAGGAATGGTTCAAAACATAGGGAGTAGGAGGAGTCAATCTTCCTGTACTTAAGACGGCATTGTGCCTTTTGTATTCAATTCCAATGCAATTTCTGTGTTTCATCTTCAATAGGACGGTCAGAGGGATACAGTAAACCTGAAGTGAAGCATCGGAATCTATAACTAGTGTCACAGGAATGGTTCAAAACATAGACAATAGGAAGGGTCAGTATTCTTGTACTTAAGTCGGCATTGTGCATTTTCTATTTAATTCCGATGCAATTTCTGTGTTTCATCGTCAATAAGAAGGTCAGAGGGATACAGTAAACCTGAAGTGAAGCATCGGAATCTATAAGTAGTGTCACACGAATGGTTCAAAGCATAGACAGTGGGAAGAGACAGTCCTCTTGTACTTAAGTCTGCAATGTGCCTATTGTATTTAATTCCGATGCTATTTCTGTGTTTCATCGTCAATAAGAAGGTCAGAGGGACACAGTAAACCTGAAGTGAAGCATCGGAATCTATAACTAGTGTCACAGGAATGGTTCAAAACATGGAGAGTAGGAAAAGTCAGTCTTCTTGTACTTATGACGGCATTGTGCCTTTTGTATTTCATTCCGATGCAATTTCTGTGTTTCATCGTCAATAAGAAGGTCAGAGGGATACAGTAAACCTGAAGTGAAGCATCGGGATCTATAACTAGTGTCACAGGAATGGTTCAAAACATAGTCAGTAAGAAGAGTGAGTCTTCTTGTACTTAATTCGGCATTGTGCCTTTTTATTTAATTCCGATCCAATTTCTGTATTTTATCGTCAATAAGAAGGTCCAAGGGATACAGTAAACCAGAAGTGAAGTATCGGAATCTATAACTAGTGACACAGAAATGGTTCAAAACATAGTCAGTAAGAAGAGTCAGTCTTCTTGTACTTAAGTCGGCATTGTGCCTTCTGTAATTAACTCCCATGAAATTTCTTTGTTTCATCTTCAATAGGAAGGTCAGAGGGATACAGTAAACCTGAAGTGAAGCATCGGAATCTATAACTAGTGTCAGAGGAATGGTTCAAAACATAGACAGTAGGAAGAGTCAGTCTTCTTGTACATAAGTCGGCATTGTGCCTTTTGTACTTCATTCCGATGCAATTTCTGTGTTTCATCTTCAATAGGAAGGTCAGGAGATACAGTAAACCTGAAGTGAAGCATCGGAATCTATAAATAATGTCACAGGAACGGTTAAAAACATAGACAGTAGGAAGAGTCATTCATCTTGTACTTATGTCGGCATTGTGCCTTTTGTATTTAATTCCGATGCAATTTCTGTGGTTCATCGTCAACATGAAGGTCAGAGGGATACAGTAAACCTGAAGTGAAGCATCGGAATCTACAACTAGTGTCACAGGAATGGTTCAAAACATAGACAGTATGATGAGTCAGTCTTCTTGTACTCAAGTCGGCATTGTACCATTTCTATTTAATTCCGATGCAATTTCTGTGTTTCGTCGTCAATAAGAAGGTCCAAGGGATACTGTAAACCTGAAGTGAAGCATCGGAATCTATAACTAGTGTCAGAGGAATGGTTCAAAACATAGACAGTAAGAAGAGTCAGTCTTCTTGTACCTAAGTCGGCATTGTGCCTTTTGTATTTAATTCCAATGCAATTTCTGTGTTTCATCTTAAATAGGATGGACAGAGGGATACAGTAAACCTGATGTGAAGCATCGGAATCTATAACTAGTGTCACAGGAATGGTTCAAAACATAGACAGTAGGAAGAGGCTTCCTTCCTGTACTTAAGTCGGCATTGTGGCTTTTGTATTTAATTCCAATGCAATTTCTGTGTTTCATCGTCAATAATAAGGTCCAAGGGATACAGTAAACCTGAAGTGAAGCATCGGAAAGTATAACTAGTGTCACAGAAATGGTTCAAAACATAGACAGTAAGAAGAGCCAGTCTTCTTGTACTTAAGTCGGCATTGTGCCTTTTATATTTAATTCTGATGCAATTTCTGTGTTTCATCTTCAATAGGAAGGTCATAGGGATACAGTAAACCTGAAGTGAAGCATCGGAATGTTTAACTAGTGTCACAGGAATTGTTCAAACATAGACAGTAAGAAGAGTCAGTCTTCTTGTACTTAAGTCGGCATTGTGCTTTTTGTATTTAATTCCGATGCAATTTCCGTGTTTCATCTTCAATAGGAAGGTAAGAGGGATACAGTAAACCTGCAGTGAAGCATCGGAATCTATATCTAGTGTCACAGAAATGGTTCAAACTTAGACAGTAAGAAGAGTCAGTCCTCTTGTACTTAAGTCGGCATTGTGCCTTTTCTATTTAATTCCGATGCAATTTCTGTGTTTCATCGTCAATAAGAAGGTCCAAGGGATACAGTAAACCTGAAGTGAAGCATCGGAATGTGTAACTAGTGTCACGGGAATGGTTCAAAGCATAGACAGTTGGAAGAGTCAGTCTTCTTGTACTTAAGTCGGCATTGTGCCTTTTCTATTCAATTCCGATGCAATTTCTGTGTTTCATCGTCAAAAAGAAGGTCCAAGGGATACAGTAAACCTGAAGTGAAGCATCGGAATCCATAACTAGTGTCAGAGGAACGGTTCAAAACATAGACAGTAAGATGTGTCAGTCTTCTTGTACATCAGTCGGCATTGTGCCTTTTGTATGTAATTCGGTTGCAATTTCTGTGTTTCATCGTCAATAAGAAGGTCCAAGGGATACAGTTAACCTGAAGTGAAGCATCGGAATCTATAACTAGTGTCACAGGAATGGTTCAAAACATAGAGAGAAATAAAAGTCAGTCCACTTGCACTTAAGTCGGCATTGTGCCTTTTGTAATCAATTCCGATGCAATTTCTGTGTTTCATCGTCAATAAGAAGGTCAGAGGGATACAGTAAACCTGAAGTGAAGCATCGGAATTAATAATTAGTGTCACAGGAATGGTTCAAAACGTAGACAATAGGAACAGTCAGTCTTCTTGTACTTAAGTCGGCATGTGCCTATTGTATTTAATTCCGATGCAATTTCTGTGTTTCATCGGCAATAAGAAGGTCCAAGGGATACAGTAAACCTGAAGTGAAGCATCGGAATGTATAAGTAGTGTCACAGGAATGGTTCTAAATATAGACAGTAGGAAGAGTCAGTCTTCTTGTACTTAAGTCGCTTTGTGCCTTTTGTATTTAATTCCGATGCAATTTCTGTGTTTCATCGGCAATAAGAAGGTCCAAGGGATACAGAAAACTCGAAGTGAAGCATCGGAACGTATAACTAGTGTCTCAGGAATGGTTTAAATCATAGACACTAAGAAGAGTCAGTATTCTTGTACTTAAGTCGGCATTGTGTCTTTTCTATTTAATTCCGATCCAATTTCTGTGTTTCATCGTCAATAAGAAGGTCAGAGGGATACAGTAAGCCTGAAGTGAAGCATCGCAATCTATTACTAGTGTCACAGGAATGGTTCGAAACATAGACAGTAGGAAGAGTCAGTCTTCTTGTACTTAAGTCGCATTGTGCCTTTTGTATGTAATTCCGATGCAATTTCTGTGTTTTATCGTCAATAAGAAGGTCCAAGGGATACAGACAACCTGCAGTGAAGCATCGGAATGTATAACCAGTGTCAGAGGAATGGTTCAAAACATAGGGAGTAGGAGGAGTCAATCTTCTTGTACTTAAGACGGCATTGTGCCTTTTGTATTCAATTCCGATGCAATTTCTGTGTTTCATCTTCAATAGGACGGTCAGAGGGATACAGTAAACCTGAAGTGAAGCATCGGAATCTATAACTAGTGTCACAGGAATGGTTCAAAACATAGACAATAGGAAGGGTCAGTATTCTTGTACTTAAGTCGGCATTGTGCATTTTCTATTTAATTCCGATGCAATTTCTGTGTTTCATCGTCAATAAGAAGGTCAGAGGGATACAGTAAACCTGAAGTGAAGCATCGGAATCTATAAGTAGTGTCACACGAATGGTTCAAAGCATAGACAGTAGGAAGAGACAGTCCTCTTGTACTTAAGTCTGCAATGTGCCTATTGTATTTAATTCCGATGCTATTTCTGTGTTTCATCGTCAATAAGAAGGTCAGAGGGATACAGTAAACCTGAAGTGAAGCATCGGAATGTATAACTAGTGCCACAGGAATCGTTCAAAACATAGACAGTAGGAAGAGTCCGTCTTCTTCTAGTTGAGTCGGCATTGTGCCTTCTGTATTTATTTCCGATGCAATTTCTGTGTTTCATTGTCAATAAGAAGGTCAGAGGGATACAGTAAACCTGAAGTTAAGCATCGGAATCTATAACTAGTGTCAATGGAATGGTTCAAAACATAGACAGTAGGAAGAGTCATTGTTTTTGTACTTTAGTTGGCATTGTGCCTTTTCTATTTAATTCCGATCCAATTTCTGTGTTTCATCGTCAATAAGAAGGTCCAAGGGAACCAGTAAACCTGAAGTGAAGCATCAGAATGTATAACTAGTGTCACAGGAATGGTTTAAATCATAGACAGTAAGAAGAGTCAGTATTCTTGTACTTAAGTCGGCATTGTGTCTTTTCTATTTAATTCCGATCCAATTTCTGTGTTTCATCGTCAATAAGAAGGTCAGAGGGATACAGTAAGCCTGAAGTGAAGCATCGCAATCTATTACTAGTGTCACAGGAATGGTTCGAAACATAGACATTAGGAAGAGTCAGTCTTCTTGTACTTAAGTCGGCATTGTGCCTTTTGTTTTTAATTCCGATGCTATTACTGTGTTTCATCTTCAATAGGAAAGTCAGAGGGATACAGTAAACCTGAAGTGAAGGATCGGAATCTATAACTAGTGCCACAGGAGTGGTTCAAAACATAGACAGTAGGATGAGTCATTCTTCTTGTACTTAAGTCGGCATTGTGCCTTTTGTATTTAATTCCGATGCAATTTCTGTGGTTCATCGTCAAAAAGAAGGTTCAAGGGATACAGTAAACCTGAAGTGAATCATCGGAATCTGTAACTAGTGCCACAGGAGTTGTTCAAACCTAGACAGTAGGAAGAGTCAGTCTTCTTGTACTTATGTCGGCATTGTGCCTTTTCTACTTAATTCCGATGCCATTTCTGTGGTTCATCGTCAATAAGACGGTCAGAGGGATACAGTAAACCTGAAGTGAAGCATCGGAATTTATAACTAGTGTCAGAGGAATGGCTCAAAACATAGACTGTAAGAAGAGTCAGGCATCTTGTACCTAAGTCGGCATTGTGCTTTCGTATTTAATTCCGATGCAATTTCTGTGTTTCATCGTCAATAAGAACGTCCAAGGGATACAGTATACCTGACGTAAAGCATCGGAACCTACAACTAGTGGCACAGGAATGGTACAAAACATAGAGAGTAATAATAGTCAGTTTTCTTGTACTTAAGTCGGCATTGTGCCTTTTGTATTTAATTCCGATGCAATTTCTGTGTTTCATCGTCAATAAGAATGTCAGAGGGCTACAGTAAACCTGAAGTGAAGCATCGGAATCTATAACTAGTGTCAGAGGAATGGTTCAAAACATAGACAGTAGGAAGAGTCACTCTTCTTGTACTTAAGTCGGCATTGGGCCTTTTGTATTTAATTCCGATGCAATTTCTGTGTTTCATCTTCAATAGGAAGGTCAGGAGATACAGTAAATCTAAAGTGAAGCATCGGAATCTATAACTAATGTCACAGGAATGGTTCAAAACATAGACAGTAGGAAGAGTCATTCATCTTGTACTTAAGTCGGCATTGTGCCTTTTGAATTTAATTCCGATGCAATTTCTGTGGTTCATCGTCAATAAGAAGGTCAGAGGGATACAGTAAACCTGAAGTGAAGCATCGGAATCTACAACTAGTGTCACAGGAATGGTTCAAAACATAGACAGTATGATGAGTCAGTCTTCTTGTACTTAAGTCGGCATTGTACCATTTCTATTTACTTCCGATGCAATTTCTGTGTTTCGTCGTCAATAAGAAGGTCCAAGGGATACTGTAAACCTGAAGTGAAGCATCGGAATCTATAACTAGTGTCAGAGGAATGGTTCAAAACATAGACAGTAAGAAGAGTCAGTCTTCTTGTACCTAAGTCGGCATTGTGCCTTTTGTATTTAATTCCGATGCAATTTCTGTGGTTCATCGTCAATAAGAAGGTCAGAGGGATACAGTAAACCTGAAGTGAACCATCGGAATCTACAACTAGTGTCACAGGAATGGTTCAAAACATGGACAGTATGATGAGTCAGTCTTCTTGTACTTAGGTAGGCATTGTACCATTTCAATTTAATTCCGATGCAATTTCTGTGTTTCGTCGTCAATAAGAAGGTCCAAGGGATACTGTAAACCTGAAGTGAAGCATCGGAAAGTATAACTAGAGTCACAGAAATGGTTCAAAACATAGACAGTAAGAAGAGCCAGTCTTCTTGTACTTAAGTCGGCATTGTGCCTTTTATATTTAATTCTGATGCAATTTCTGTGTTTCATCTTCAATAGGAAGGTCAGAGGGATACAGTAAACCTGAAGTGAAGCATCGGAATCTATAACTAGTGTCAGAGGAATGGTTCAAAACATAGACAGTAAGAAGAGTCAGTCTTCTTGTACCTAAGTCGGCATTGTGGCTTTTGTATTTAATTCCGATGCAATTTCTGTGTTTCATCGTCAATAAGAAGGTCCAAGGGATACAGTAAACCTGAAGTGAAGCATCGGAAAGTATAACTAGAGTCACAGAAATGGTTCAAAACATAGACAGTAAGAAGAGTCAGTCTTCTTGTACTTAAGTTGGCATTGTGCCTTTTGTATTTAATTCCGATGCAATTTCCTTGTTTCATCTTCAATAGGAAGGTCAGAGGGATACAGTAAACCTGAAGTGAAGCATCGGAATGTATAACTAGTGTCACAGGAATTGTTCAAACATAGACAGTAAGAAGAGTCAGTCTTCTTGTACTTAAGTCGGCATTGTGCCTTTTGTATTTAATTCCGATGCAATTTCCGTGTTTCATCTTCAATAGGAAGGTAAGAGGGATACAGTAAACCTGCAGTGAAGCATCGGAATCTATATCTAGTGTCACAGAAATGGTTCAAACATAGACAGTAAGAAGAGTCAGTCCTCTTGTACTTAAGTCGGCATTATGCCTTTTCTATTTAATTCCGATGCAATTTCTGTGTTTCATCGTCAATAAGAAGGTCCAAGGAATACAGTAAACCTGAAGTGAAGCATCGGAATGTGTAACTAGTGTCACGGGAATGGTTCAAAGCATAGACAGTTGGAAGAGTCAGTCTTCTTGTACTTGAGTCGGCATTGTGCCTTTTGTATTTATTTGCGATGCAATTTCAGTGTTTCATCATCAATAACAAGGTCAGAGGGGTACACTAAACCTGAAGTGAAGCATCGGAATCTATAACTAGTGTCACAGGAATGGTTCAAAACATAGACAGTAGGAAGAGTCATTCTTCTTGTACTTAAGTCGGCATTGTGCCTTTTCTATTTAATTCCGATGCAATTTCTGTGTTTCGTCGTCAATAAGAAGGTCCAAGGGATACAGTAAACTTGAAGTGAGGCATCAGAATCTATAACTTGTGTCACAGGAATGTTTCAAGTCATAGACAGTAAGAAGAGTCAATCCTCTTGTACTTCAGTCGGAATTGAGCTTTTTGTATTTAATTCCGATGCAATTCCTGTGTTTCATCGTCAATAAGAAGATCAGAGGGATACAGTAAACCTGAAGTGAAGCATCTGTTTCTATTACTAGTTACACAGGAATGGTCCAAACATAGTCAGTAATAAGAGTCAGTCTTCTTGTTATTAATTCGGCATTGTGCCTTGTTATTTAATTCCGATGCAATATCTGTGTTTCTTCGTCAATAAGAAGGTCCAAGGGATACAGTAAACCTGAAGTGAAGGATCGGAATCTATAACTAGTGTCAAAGGAGTTGTTCAAACATAGACAGTAAGAATAGTCAGTCTTCTTGTACTTAAGTCGGCATTGTGCCTTCTGTATTTAATTCCCATGAAATTTCTGTGCTTCATCTTCTATAGGAAGCTCAGAGGGATACAGTAAACCTGAAGTGAAGCATCGGAATCTATAACTAGTGTCACAGGAATGGTTCAAGACATAGACATTAGGAATAGTCATTTACCTTGTACTTAAGTCGGCATTGTGCCTTTTGTTTTTAATTCCGATGCAATTTCTGTGTTTCGTCGTCAATAATAGGGTCCAAGGGATACAGTAAACCTGAAGTGAAACATCGGAATCTATAACAAGTGTCACAGGAATGTTTCAAAACATAGACAGTAAGAAGAGTCAGTCCTCTTGTACTTAAGTCGGCATTGTGCTTTTTGTATCTAATTCCGATGCATTTTCTGTGTTTCATCGTCAATAAGAAGGTCAGAGGGCTACAGTAATCCTGAAGTCAAGCATCGGAATCTATAACTAGTGTCACAGGAATGGTTCAAAACATAGACAGTAGGATGAGTCAATCTTCTTGTACTTAAGTCGGCATTGTACCATTTCTATTTAATTCCGATGCAGTTTCTGTGTTTCGTCGTCAATAAGAAGGTCCAAGGGATACTGTAAACCTGAAGTGAAGCATCGGAATCTATAACTAGTGTCAGAGGAATGGTTCAAAACATAGACAGTAAGAAGGGTCAGTCTTCTTGTACCTAAGTCGGCATTGTGCCTTTTGTATTTAATTCCGATGCAATTTCTGTGTTTCATCTTCAATAAGAAGGACAGAGGGATATAGTAAACCTGATGTGAAGCATTGGAATCTATAACTAGTGTCACAGGAATGGTTCAAAACATAGACAATAGGAAGGGTCAGTCATCTTGTACTTAAGTCGGCATTGTGCCTTTTCTATTTGATTCCGATGCAATTTCCGTGTTTCGTCGTCAATAAGAAGGTCCAAGGGATACAGTAAACCTGCAGTGAGGCATCGGAATCTATAACTAGTGTCACAGGAATGTTTCAAGGCATAGACAGTAAGAAGAGTCAGTCCTCTTGTACTTAAGTCGGAATTGGGCTTTTTGTATTTAATTCCGATGTAATTTCTGTGTTTCATCGTCAATAAGAATATCAGGGGGATACAGTAAACCTGAAGTGAAGCATCGGGATCTATAACTAGTGTCACAGGAATGGTTCAAAACATAGTCAGTAAGAAGAGTGAGTCTTCTTGTACTTAATTCGGCATTGTGCCTTTTCATTTAATTCCGATGCAATTTCTGTATTTCATCGTCAATAAGAAGGTCCAAGGGATACAGTAAACCTCAAGTGAAGTATCGGAATCTATAACTAGTGACACAGAAATGGTTCAAAACATAGTCAGTAAGAAGAGTCAGTCTTCTTGTACTTAAGTCGGTATTGTGCCTTTTCTAATAAATTCCGATGCAATTTCTGTGTTTCATCGTCAATAAGAAGGTCAGAGGGATACAGTAAACCTGAAGTGAAGCATCGGAATGTATAACTAGTGCCACAGGAATCGTTCAAAACATAGACAGTAGGAAGAGTCCGTCTTCTTCTAGTTGAGTCGGCATTGTGCCTTCTGTATTTATTTATGATGCAATTTCAGTGTTTCATTGTCAATAAGAAGGTCAGAGGGATACAGTAAACCTGAAGTTAAGCATCGGAATCTATAACTAGTGTCACAGGAATTGTTCAAACATAGACAGTAAGAAGAGTCAGTATTCTAGTACTGAAGTCGGCATTGTGCCTTTTGTATTTAATTCCGATGCAATATCTGTCTTTCATCGTCAATAAGAAGTTCGGAGGGATACAGTAAACCTGATGTGAAGCATCGTAATCTATAACTAGTGTCACAGGAATTGTTGAAACATAGACAGTAAGAAGAGTCAGTCGTCTTGTACTTAAGTCGGCATTGTGCCTTTTGTATTTAATTCCGATGCAATTTTAGTGTTTCATCCTCAATAGGAAGGTCACAGGGATACAGTAAACCTGAAGTGAAGCATCGGAATCTATAACTAGTGTCACAGGAATGGTTCAAAACATAGACATTCGGAAGAGTCAGTCTTCTTGAACTTAAGTCGGCATTGTGCCTTTTGTATTTAATTCCGATGCTATTTCTGTGTTTCGTCGTCAATAAGAAGGTCCAAGGGATACAGTAAACCTGAAGTGAAGCATCGGAATGTATAACTAGAGTCACAGGAATGGTTCAAAACATAGACAGTAGGAAGAGTCAGTCTTCTTGTACTTAAGTCGGCATTGTGCCTTTTGTATTTAAATCCGATGCTATTTCTGTGTTTCATCGTCAATAAGAAGGTCAGAGGGATACAGTAAACCTGAAGTGATGCATCGGAATCTATAACTAGTGTCAGAGGAATGGTTCAAAGCATAGACAGTAGGAAGAGTCAGTCTTATTGCACTTAAGTCGGCATTGTGCTTTTGTTTTTAATTTCGATGCTATTACTGTGTTTCATCTTCAATAGGAAGGTCAGAGGGATACAGTAAACCTGAAGTGAAGGATCGGAATCTATAACTAGTGCCACAGGAGTGGTTCAAAACATAGACAGTAGGATGAGTCATTCTTCTTGTACTTAAGTCGGCATTGTGCCTTTTGTATTTAATTCCGAAGCAATTTCTGTGTTTCATCGTCAAAAAGAAGGTTCAAGGAATACAGTAAACCTGAAGTGAATCATCGGAATCTGTAACTAGTGCCACAGGAGTTGTTCAAACCTAGACAGTAAGAAGAGTCAGTCTTCTTGTACTTAAGTCGGCATTGTGCCTTCTGTAATTAACTCCCATGAAATTTCTTTGTTTCATCTTCAATAGGAAGGTCAGAGGGATACAGTAAACCTGAAGTGAAGCTTCGAAACTATAACTAGTGTCACAGGAATGGTTCAAAACATAGACAGTAAGAAGAGTCAGTCTTCTAGTACTTATGTCGGCATTGTGCCTTTTCTACTTAATTCCGATGCCATTTCTGTGGTTCATCGTCAATAAGACGGTCAGAGGGATACAATAAACCTGAAGTGAAGCATCGGAATTTATAACTAGTGTCAGAGGAATGGATCAAAACATAGACTGTAAAAAGAGTCAGGCATCTTGTACCTAAGTCGGCATTGTGCCTTTCGTATTTAATTCCGATGCAATTTCTGTGTTTCATCGTCAATAAGAAGGTCCAAGGGATACAGTATACCTGACGTGAAGCATCGGAATCTACAACTAGTGTCACAGGAATGGTACAAAACATAGAGAGTAATAATAGTCAGTCTTCTTGTACTTATGTCGGCATTGTGACTTTTGTATTTAATTCCGATGCAATTTCTGTGTTTCATCGTCAATAAGAATGTCAGAGGGCTACAGTAAACCTGAAGTGAAGCATCGGAATCTATAACTAGTGTCAGAGGAATGGTTTAAAACATAGACAGTAGGAAGAGTCACTCTTCTTGTACTTAAGTCGGCATTGGGCCTTTTGTATTTAATTCCGATGCAATTTCTGTGTTTCATCTTCTATAGGAAGGTCAGGAGATTCAGTAAGTCTAAAGTGAAGCATCGGAATCTATAACTAATGTCACAGGAATGGTTCAAAATATAGACATTAGGAAGAGTCATTCATCTTGTACTTAAGTCGGCATTGTGCCTTTTGTATTTAATTCCGATGCAATTTCTGTGGTTCATCGTCAATAAGAAGGTCAGAGGGATACAGAAAACCTAAAGTGAAGCATCGGAATCTACAACTAGTGTCACAGGAATGGTTCAAAACATAGACAGTATGATGAGTCAGTCTTCTTGTACTTAAGTCGGCATTGTACCATTTCTATTTAATTCCGATGCAATTTCTGTGTTTCGTCGTCAATAAGAGGGTCCAAGGGATACTGTAAACATGAAGTGAAGCATCGGAATCTATAACTAGTGTCAGAGGAATGGTTCAAAACATAGACAGTAAGAAGAGTCAGTCTTCTTGTACCTAAGTCGGCATTGTGCCTTTTGTATTTAATTCCGATGCAATTTCTGTGGTTCATCGTCAATAAGAAGGTCAGAGGGATACAGTAAACCTGAAGTGAAGCATCGGAATCTACAACTAGTGTCACAGGAATGTTTCAAAACATAGACAGTATGATGACTCAGTCTTCTTGTACTTTAGTCGGCATTGTACCATTTCTATTTAATTCCGATGCATTTTCTGTGTTTCGTCGTCAATAAGAAGGTCCAAGAGATACTGTAAACCTGAAGTGAAGCATCGGAATCTATAACTAGTGTCAGAGGATTGGTTCAAAACATAGACAGTAAGAAGAGTCAGTCTTCTTGTACCTAAGTCGGCTTTGTGGCTTTTATATTTAATTCTGACGCAATTTCTGTGTTTCATCTTCAATAGGAAGGTCAGAGTGATACAGTAAACCTGAAGTGAAGCATCGGAATGTATAACTAGTGTCACAGGAATTGTTCAAACATCGACAGTAAGAAGAGTCAGTCTTCTTGTACTTAAGTCGGCATTGTGCCTTTTGTATTTAATTCCGATGCAATTTCCGTGTTTCATCTTCAATAGGAAGGTAAGAGGGATACAGTAAACCTGCAGTGAAGCATCGGAATCTATATCTAGTGTCACAGAAATGGTTCAAACATAGACAGTAAGAAGAGTCAGTCCTCTTGTACTTAAGTCGGCATTGTGCCTTTTCTATTTAATTCCGATGCAATTTCTGTGTTTCATCGTCAATAAGAAGGTCCAAGGGATACAGTAAACCTGAAGTGAAGCATCGGTATGTGTAACTAGTGTCACGGGAATGGTTCAAAGCATAGACAGTTGGAAGAGTCAGTCTTCTTGTACTTGAGTCGGCATTGTGCCTTTTGTACTTATTTGCGATGCAATTTCAGTGTTTCATCATCAATAACAAGGTCAGAGGGGTACAGTAAACCTGAAGTGAAGCATCGGAATGTATAACTAGTGTCACAGGAATGGTTCAAATCATAGACAGTAGGAAGAGTCATTCTTCTTGTACTTAAGTCGGCATTGTGCCTTTTCTATTTAATTCCGATGCAATTTCTGTGTTTCGTCGTCTATAAGAAGGTCCAAGGGATACAGTAAACTTGAAGTGAGGCATCAGAATCTATAACTTGTGTCACAGGAATGTTTCAAGTCATAGACAGTAAGAAGAGTCAATCCTCTTGTACTTAAGTCGGAATTGAGCTTTTTGTATTAAATTCCGATGCAATTTCTGTGTTTCATCGTCAATAAGAAGATCAGAGGGATACAGTAAACCTGAAGTGAAGCATCGGTTTCTATAACTAGTGACACAGGAATGGTTCAAAACATAGTCAGTAAGAAGAGTCAGTCTTATTGTTCTTAATTCGGCATTGTGCCTTGTTATTTAATTCCGATGCAATATCTGTGTTTCTTCGTCAATAAGAAGGTCCAAGGGATACAGTAAACCAGAAGTGAAGGATCGGAATCCATAACTAGTGTCAAAGGAGTTGTTCAAACATAGACAGTAAGAAGAGTCAGTCTTCTTGTACTTAAGTCGGCATTGTGCCATCTGTATTTAATTCCCATGAAATTTCTTTGCTTCATCTTCAATAGGAAGGTCAGAGGGATACAGTAAACCTGAAGTGAAGCATCGGAATCTATAACTAGTGTCACAGGAATGGTTCAAGACATAGACATTAGGAAGAGTCATTTATCTTGTACTTAAGTCGGCATTGTGCCTTTTGTTTTTAATTCCGATGCAATTTCTGTGTTTCGTCGTCAATAATAAGGTCCAAGGGATACAGTAAACCTGAAGTGAAACATCGGAATCTATAACAAGTGTCACAGGAATGTTTCAAAACATAGACAGTAAGAAGAGTCAGTCCTCTTGTACTTAAGTCGGCATTGTGCTTTTTGTATCTAATTCCGATGCATTTTCTGTGTTTCATCGTCAACAAGAAGGTCAGAGGGCTACAGTAATCCTGAAGTCAAGCATCGGAATCTATAACTAGTGTCACAGGAATGGTTCAAAACATAGACAGTAGGATGAGTCAATCTTCTTGTACTTAAGTCGGCATTGTACCATTTCTATTTAATTCCGATGCAGTTTCTGTGTTTCGTCGTCAATAAGAAGGTCCAAGGGATACTGTAAACCTGAAGTGAAGCATCGGAATCTATAACTAGTGTCAGAGGAATGGTTCAAAACATAGACAGTAAGAAGGGTCAGTCTTCTTGTACCTAAGTCTGCATTGTGCCTTTTGTATTTAATTCCGATGCAATTTCTGTGTTTCCTCTTCAATAAGAAGGACAGAGGGATACAGTAAACCTGATGTGAAGCATTGGAATCTATAACTAGTGTCACAGGAATGGTTCAAAACATAGACAATAGGAAGGGTCAGTCATCTTGTACTTAAGTCGGCATTGTGCCTTTTCTATTTGATTCCGATGCAATTTCCGTGTTTCATCGTCAATAAGAAGGTCCAAGGGATACAGTAAACCTGCAGTGAGGCATCGGAATCTATAACTTGTGTCACAGGAATGTTTCAAGGCATAGACAGTAAGAAGAGTCAGTCCTCTTGTACTTAAGTCGGAATTGTGCTTTTTGTATTTAATTCCGATGTAATTTCTGTGTTTCATCGTCAATAAGAATATCAGAGGGATACAGTAAACCTGAAGAGAAGCATCGGAATGTATAACTAGTGTCACAGGAATCGTTCAAAACATAGACTGTAGGAAGAGTCCGTCTTCTTCTAGTTGAGTCGGCATTGTGCCATTTGTATTTATTTCCGATGCAATTACTGTGTTTCATCATCAATAATAAGGTCAGAGGGATACAGTAAACCTGAAGTGAAGCATCGGAATCTATAACTAGTGTCACAGGAATGGTTCAAACATAGACAGTAGGAGGAGTCATTCTTCTTGTACTTAAGTCGCCATTGTGCCTTTTGTATTTAATTCCGCGCAATTTCTGTGTTTCATCGTAAAAAAGGAGGTCCAAGGGATACAGTAAACCTGAAGTGAAGTATTGCAATCTATAACTAGTGTCACAGGGGTTGTTCAAACATAGTAAGAAGAGTCAGTCTTCTTGTACTTAAGTCGGCATTGTGCCTTTTGTATTTTATTCCGATGAAATTTCTTTTTTTCATCGTCAATAAGAAGGTCCAAGGGATACAGTAAACCTGAAGTGAAGCATCGGAATCTATAACTAGTGTCACAGGAATGGTTCAAAACATAGACAATGGGATGGGTCAGTCTTCTTGTACTTTAGTCGGCATTGTGCCTTTTCTATTTAATTCCGATGCAATTTCTGTGTTTCATCGTCAATACGAAGGTCGAAGGGATATAGTAAACCTGAAGTGAAGCATCGGAATCTATAACTAGTGTCACAGGAATGTTTCCAAATATAGACAGTAAGAAGAGGCAGTCCTCTTGTACTTAAGTCTGCATTGTGCTTTTTGTATCTAATTCCGATGCAATTTCTGTGTTTCATCGGCAATATGAAGGTCAGAGGGATACAGTAAACCTGAAGTGAAGCATCGAAATCTATAACTAGTGCCAGAGGAATGGTTCAAAACATAGACTGTAGGAACAGTCAGTCTTCTTGTACATAAGTCGGCATTGTGCCCTTTCTATTTAATTCCGATGCAATTTCTGTGTTTCGTCGTCAATAAGAAGGTCCGAGGGATACAGTAAACCTGAAGTGAAGCATCGGAATCTATAACTAGTGTCACAGGAATAGTTCAAAACATAGAGAGTAATAAGAGTCAGTCTTCTTGTACTCAAGTCGGCATTGTGCCTTTTGTATTTAATACCGATGCCATATCTGTGTTTCATCGTCAATAAGAAGGTCAGAGGGATACAGTAAACCTGAAGTGAAGCATCGGAATCTATAACTAGTGTCACAGGAATGGTTCTAAGTATAGACAGTAGGAACAGTCAGTCTTCTTGTACTTTAAGTCGGCATTGTGCCTTTTCTATTTAATTCCGATGCAATTTCTGTGTTTCGTCGTCAATAAGAAGGTCCTAGGGGTACAGTAAACCTGAAGGGAGGCATCGGAATCTATAACTAGTGTCACAGGAATGGTTCAAATCATAGAGAGCAATAAGAGTCAGTCTTCTTGTACTTAAGTCATCATTGTGCCTTTTGTATTTAATTCTGATGCAATTTCTCTGTTTCTTCGTCAATAAGAAGGTCAGAGGGATACAGTAAACCTGAAGTGAAGCATCGGAATCTATAAGTAGTGTCACAGGAATGGTTCAAACATAGACAGTAGGAAGGGTCATTCTTCTTGTATTTAAGTCGGCATTGTGGCTTTTATATTTATTTCCGATGCAATTTCTGTGTTTCATCGTCAATAAGACGGTCAGAGGGATACAGTAAACCTGAAGTGAATCATCGAAATCTATAACTAGCGTCACAGGAATGGTTCAAAACATAGACAGTAGGAAGAGTCAGTCTACATGTACTTAAGTCGGCATTGTGCCTTTTGTATTTAATTCCGATGCAATTTTTGTGTTTCAACGTCAATAAGAAGTTCCATGGGATACAGTAAACCTGAAGTGAAGCATCGGAATCTATAACTAGTGTTACAGTAATGGTTCAAACATAGTCAGTAAGAAGAGTCAGTCTTCTTGTACTTAAGTCGGCATTGTGCTTTTTCTATTTAATTCCGATGCGATTTCTGTGTTTCATCGTCAATAAGAATGTCCAAGGGATACAGTAAACCTGAAGTGAAGCATCGGAATCTATAACTAGTGTCACAGGATTGGTTCAAGACATAGACATTAGGAAGAGTCATTTATCTTGTACTTAAGTCGGCAATGTGCCTTTTGTTTTTAATTCCGATGCAATTTCTGTGTTTCGTCGTCAATAATAAGGTCCAAGGGATACAGTAAACCTGAAGTGAAACATCGGAATCTATAACAAGTGTCACAGGAATGTTTCAAAACATAGACAGTAAGAAGAGTCAGTCCTCTTGTACTTAAGTCGGCATTGTGCTTTTTGTATCTAATTCCGATGCATTTTCTGTGTTTCATCGTCAACAAGAAGGTCAGAGGGCTACAGTAATCCAGAAGTCAAGCATCGTAATCTATAACTAGTGTCACAGGAATGGTTCAAAACATAGACAGTAGGATGAGTCAATCTTCTTTTACTTAAGTCGGCATTGTACCATTTCTATTCAATTCCGATGCAGTTTCTGTGTTTCGTCGTCAAGAAGAAGGTCCAAGGGATACTGTAAACCTGAAGTGAAGCATTGGAATCTATAACTAGTGTCAGAGGAATGGTTCAAAACATAGACAGTAAGAAGGGTCAGTCTTCTTGTACCTAAGTCGGCATTGTGCCTTTTGTATTTAATTCCGATGCGATTTCTGTGTTTCCTCTTCAATAAGAAGGACAGAGGGATACAGTAAACCTGATGTGAAGCATTGGAATCTATAACTAGTGTCACAGGAATGGTTCAAAACATAGACAATAGGAAGGGTCAGTCATCTTGTACTTAAGCCGGCATTGTGCCTTTTCTATTTCATTCCGATGCAATTTCCGTGTTTCATCGTCAATAAGAACGTCCAAGGGATACAGTAAACCTGCAGTGAGGCATCGGAATCTATAACTTGTGTCACAGGAATGTTTCAAGGCATAGACAGTAAGAAGAGTCAGTCCTCTTGTACTTAAGTCGGAATTGTGCTTTTTGTATTTAATTCCGATGTAATTTCTGTGTTTCATCGTCAATAAGAATATCAGAGGGATACAGTAAACCTGAAGAGAAGCATCGGAATGTATAACTAATGTCACAGGAATCGTTCAAAACATAGACTGTAGGAAGAGTCCGTCTTCTTCTAGTTGAGTCGGCATTGTGCCATTTGTATTTATTTCCGATGCAATTACTGTGTTTCATCATCAATAATAAGGTCAGAGGGATACAGTAAACCTGAAGTGAAGCATCAGAATGTATAACTAGTGTCACAGGAATGATTCAAAACATAGACAGTAGGAAGAGTCAGTCTTCTTGTACGTAAGTCGGCATTGTGCCTTTTCTATTTAATTCTGATGCAATTTCTGTGTTTCATCGTCAATAAGAAGGTCATATGGATACAGTAAACCTGAAGTGAGGTATCGGAATTTATAACTAGTGTCACAGGAATGGTTCAAAACATAGACAGTAGAAAGAGTCAGTCTTCTTGTACTTAAGTCCGCATTGTGCTTTTTGTATTTAATTCCGATGCAATTTCTGTGTTTCATCGTCAAGAAGAAGGTCCAAATGATACAGTAAACCTGAAGTGAGGCATCGGAATCTATAAGTAGTGTCACAGGAATGTTTCAAAACGTAGACAGTAAGAAGAGTCAGTTCTCTTGTACTTACGTCGGCATTGTGCCTTTTCTATTTAGTTCCGTTGCAATTTCTGTGTTTCGTCGTCAATAAGAAGGTCCAACGAATACAGTAAACCTGAAGCATCGGAATCAATAACTAGTGTCACAGGAATGGTTCAAATCATAGACAGTAAGATGAGTCAGTCTTCTAGTATATAAGTCGGCATTGTGCCTTTTGTATTTAATTCCGATGCAATTTCTGTGTCTCATCGTCAATAATAAGGTCCAAGGGATACAGTAAACCTGAAGTGAAGCATCGGAATCTATAACTAGTGTCACAGGAATGGTTCAAAACATAGACAGTAATAAGAGACAGTCTTCTTGTACTTAAGTCGGCATTGTTCATTTTGTATTTAATTCCGATGCAATTTCTGTGTTTCATCGTCAATAAGAAGGTCAGAGGGATACAGTAAACCTGAAGTGAAGCATCGGTATCTACAACTAGTGTCACAGTAATGGTTCAAAACATAGACAGTACGAAGAGACATTCTTCTTGTACTTAAGTCGGCATTGTGCCTTTTGTATTTAATTCCGATGCAATTTCTGTGTTTCATCGTCAAAAAGGAGGTCCATGGGATACAGTAAACCTGAAGTGAAGCATCGGAATCCATAACTAGTGTCACAGGAGTTGTTCATAACATAGACAGTAAGAAGACTCAGTATTCTTGTAGTTAAGTCAGCATTGTGCCATTTCTAATTAATTCCGATGCAATTTCTGTGTTTCATCTTCAATCGGAAGGTCAGAGGGATACAGTAAACCTGAAGTGAAGCATCGGAATCTATAACTAGTGTCACATAAATGGTTCAAAACATAGACAGTAAGAAGAGTCGGTCTTCGGGAACTTAAGTCGGCATTGTGCCTTTTCTAATTAATTCCGATGCAATTTCTGTGTTACATGGTCAATACGAAGGTCAGAGGGATACAGTAAACCTGAAGTGAAGCATCGGAATCTATAACTAGTGTTACAGGAATGGTTCACAACATAGACAATAGGATGGGACAGTCTTCTTGTACTTTACTCGGCATTGTGCCTTTTCTATTTAATTCCGATGCAATTTCTGTGTTTCGTCGTCAATAAGAAGGTCCAAGGGATTCAGTAAACATGAAGTGAAGCATCAGAATCTATAACTAGTATCACAGGAATGTTTCATAATATAGACAGTAAGAAGAGTCAGACCTTATCTACTGAAGTCGGCATTGTGCATTTTGTATCTAATTCCGATGCAATTTCTATGTTTCATCGTCAATGAGAAGGTCAGAGGGATACAGAAAACCTGAAGTGAAGCATCGAAATCTATAACTAGTGTCACAGGAATGGTTCAAACCATAGACAGTAGGAACAGTCAGTCTTCATGTACTTAAGCCGGCATTGTGCCTTTTCTATTTAATTCCGATGCAATTTCTGTGTTTTGTCGTCAATAAGAAGGTCCTAGGGATAC
The DNA here is from genome assembly GCF_021461385.2 of Schistocerca piceifrons. Taxonomy (NCBI): domain Eukaryota; kingdom Metazoa; phylum Arthropoda; class Insecta; order Orthoptera; family Acrididae; genus Schistocerca; species Schistocerca piceifrons. The sequence goes on from NW_025728690.1 coordinate 1,005,723, forward strand.
AGTAAACCTGAAGTGAAGCAGCGGAATCCATAACTAGTGTCACAGGAATGGTTCAAACCATAGACAGTAATAAGAGACAGTCTTCTTGTACTTAAGTCGGCATTGTGCCTTTTGTCTTTAATTCCGATGCAATTTCTGTGTCTCATCGTCAAAAAGAAGGTCAGAGGGAGACAGTAAACCTGAAGTGAAGCATCGGAATCTATAACTAGTGTCACAGGAATGGTTCAAATCATAGAGAGTACTAAGAGTCAGTCTTCTTGTACTTAAGACGGCATTGTGCCTTTTGTATTTAATTCCGATGCAATTTCTGTGTTTCATCGTCAATAAGAAGGTCAGAGGGATACAGTAAACCTGAAGTGAAGCATCGGAATCTATAACTAGTGTCACAGGAATGGTTCAAAACATAGTCAGTAAGAAGAGTCAGTCTTCTTGTACTTAATTCGGCATTGTGCCTTTTTATTTAATTCCGATGCAATTTCTGTGTTTCGTCGTCGATAAGAGAGTCCAAGGGATACAGTAAACCTGAAGTGAAGCATCGGAATCCATAATTAGTGTCACAGAAATGGTTCAAAACATAGTCAGTAAGAAGAGTCAGTCTTTTTGTACTTAAGTCGGCATTATGCCTTTTCTATTTAATTCCGATGAAATTTCTTTGCTCCATCGTAAATAAGAAGGTCCAAGGGATGCAGTACACCTGAAGTGGAGCATCGGAATCTATAACTAGTGTCACAGGATTGGTTCAAATCATAGACAATAGGAAGGGTCAGTCTTCTTGTACTTTAGTTGGCATTGTGCCTTTACTATTAAATTCCCATGCAATTTCTGGAATTCGTCGTCAATAAGAAGGTCCAAGGGATACAGTAAACCTGAAGTGAATCATCAAAATCTATAACTAGTGTCACCGGAATGTGTCACAACATAGACAGCAAGAAGAGTCAGTCCTCTTGTACTTAAGTCGGCATTGTGCTTTTGTATCCAATTCCGATGCAATATCTGAGTTTCATCGTCAATAAGAAGGTCCGAGGGATACAGTAAACCTGAAGTGAAGCATCCGAATCTATAACTAGTGTCACAGGAATGGTTCTAATCATAGACAGTAAGAAGAGTCAGTCTTCTTGTACTTAAGTCGGCATTGTTCCTTTTCTAATTAATTCCGATGCAATTTCTGTGTTTCATCGTCAATAAGAAGGTCAGAGGGATACAGTAAACCTGAAGTGAAGCATCGGAATCTGTAACTAGTGTCACAGGAATGGTTTAAAACATAGAGAGTAGGAAGAGTCAGTCTTCTTGTACTTAAGTGGGCATTGTGCCTTTTCTATTGAATTCCGATGCAATTTCTGTGTTTCATCGTCAATAAGAAGGTCAGAGGGATACAGTAAACCTGAAGTGAAGCATTGGGAATGTATAACTAGTGTCACAGGAATCGTTCAAAACATAGACATTAGGAAGAGTCCGTCTTCTTCTAGTTGAGTCGGCATTATGCCTTTTGTACTTATTTCCGATGCAATTTCTGTGTCGCATCGTCAATAAGAAGGTCAGAGGGATACAGTAAACCTGAAGTGTAGCATCGGAATATATAACTGGTGTCATAGGAATGGTTCGAAACATAGACAGTAAGAAGAGTCGGTCTTCTTGTACATAAGTCGGCATTGTGCCTTTTGTATTTATTTCCGATGCGATTTCTGTGTTTCATCGTCAATAAGAAGGTCAGAGGGATACAGTAAACCTGCAGTGAAGCAGCGGAATCTTTAACTAGTGTCACAGGAATGGTTCAAAATATAGAAAGTAGGAAGAGTCATTCTTCTTGTACTTAAGTCCGCATTGTGCATTTTGTATTTAATTCCGATGCAATTTCTGCGCTTCCTCGTCAAAAAGGAGGTCCAAGGGATACAGTAAACCTGAAGTGAAGCATCGGAATCTATAACTAGTGTCACAGGAATGATTCAAAACATAGAGAGTAGCAAGAGTCAGTCTTCTTGTACTTAAGTCGGCATTGTGCCTTTTGTATTTAATTCCGATGCAATTTCTGTGTTTCATCGTCAATAAGAAGGTCAGAGGGATACAGTAAACCAGAAGTAAGCTTCGGAATGTATAACTAGTGTCACAGGAATGGTTCAAAACATAGACAGTAGGAACAGTCAGTCTTCTTGTACTTAAGTCGGGATTGTGAATTTTCTATTTAATTCCGATGCAATTTCTGTGTTTCGTCCTCAATAAGAAGGTCCTAGGGATACAGTAAACCTGAAGTGAAGCATCGGAATCTATAACTAGTGTCACAGGAATGGTTCAAAACATAGAGAGTAATAAGAGTCGGTCTTCTTGTACTTAAGTCTGCATTGTGCCTTTTGTATTTAATTCCGATGCAATTTCTGTGTTTCATCGTCAATAAGAAGGTCAGAGGGATACAGTAAACCTGAAGTGAAGCATCGGAATCTGTAACTAGTGTCACAGGAGTGTTTAAAAACATAGTCAGTAAGAAGAGTCGGTCTTCTTGTCCTTAAGTCGGCATTGTGCCTTTTGTATTTAATTCCGATGCAATTTCTGTGTTTCATCGTCAATAACAAGGTCCAAGGGATACAGTAAACCTGGAGGGAAGCATCGGAATCTATAACTTGTCTCACAGAAATGGTTCAAAACATAGTCAGTAAGAAGAGTCAGTCTTCTTGTACTTAAGTCGGCATTGTGCCTTTTGTATTTAATTCCGATGTAATTTCTGTGTTTCATCGTCAATAAGAAGGTCCAAATGATACAGTAAACCTGAAGTGAAGCATCAGAATCTAAAACTAGTGTCACAGGAATGGATCAAAACATAGACAGTAAGAAGAGTCTATCCTCTTGTATTTAAGTCGGTATTGTGCCTTTTGTATTTAATTCCGATGGAATTTCTGTGTTTCATCGTCAATAAGGTCAGAGGGATACAGTAAACCTGAAGTGAAGCATCGGATTCTATAACTAGTGTCAAAGGAATGGTTCAAATCATAGACAGTAGGAAGAGTCAGTCTTCGTGTCCTTAAGTCGGCATTGTGCCCTTTCTATTTAATTCCGATGCAATTTCAGTGTTTCTTCGTCAATAAGAAGGTCAGAGGGATACAGTAAACCTGGAGGGAGGCATCGGAATCTATAACTGGTGTCACAGGAATGGTTCAAAACATAGACAGTAAGAAGAATCAGTCTTCCTGTACTTAAGTCGGCATTGTGCCTTTTGTATTTAATTCTGGTGCAATTTCTGTGTTTCATCGTCAATAAGAAGGCCAGAGGGATACAGTAAACCTGAAGTGAAGCATCGGAATCTATAACTAGTGTCACAGGAATGGTTCAAATCATAGAGAGTAGGAAGAGTCAGTCTTCTTGTACTTAAGACGGCATTGTGCCTTTTGTATTTAATTCCGATGCAATTTCTGTGTTTCATCGTCAATAAGAAGGTCAGAGGGATACAGTAAACCTGAAGTGAAGCATCGGAATCTATAACTAGTGTCACAGGAATGGTTCAAAACATAGTCAGTAAGAAGAGTCAGTCTTCTTGTACTTAATTCGGCATTGTGCCTTTTTATTTAATTCCGATGCAATTTCTGTGTTTCGTCGTCGATAAGAGAGTCCAAGGGATACAGTAAACCTGAAGTGAAGCATCGGAATCCATAATTAGTGTCACAGAAATGGTTCAAAACATAGTCAGTAAGAAGAGTCAGTCTTTTTGTACTTAAGTCGGCATTATGCCTTTTCTATTTAATTCCGATGAAATTTCTTTGCTCCATCGTAAATAAGAAGGTCCAAGGGATGCAGTACACCTGAAGTGGAGCATCGGAATCTATAACTAGTGTCACAGGATTGGTTCAAATCATAGACAATAGGAAGGGTCAGTCTTCTTGTACTTTAGTTGGCATTGTGCCTTTACTATTAAATTCCCATGCAATTTCTGGAATTCGTCGTCAATAAGAAGGTCCAAGGGATACAGTAAACCTGAAGTGAATCATCAAAATCTATAACTAGTGTCACCGGAATGTGTCACAACATAGACAGCAAGAAGAGTCAGTCCTCTTGTACTTAAGTCGGCATTGTGCTTTTGTATCCAATTCCGATGCAATATCTGAGTTTCATCGTCAATAAGAAGGTCCGAGGGATACAGTAAACCTGAAGTGAAGCATCCGAATCTATAACTAGTGTCACAGGAATGGTTCTAATCATAGACAGTAAGAAGAGTCAGTCTTCTTGTACTTAAGTCGGCATTGTTCCTTTTCTAATTAATTCCGATGCAATTTCTGTGTTTCATCGTCAATAAGAAGGTCAGAGGGATACAGTAAACCTGAAGTGAAGCATCGGAATCTGTAACTAGTGTCACAGGAATGGTTTAAAACATAGAGAGTAGGAAGAGTCAGTCTTCTTGTACTTAAGTGGGCATTGTGCCTTTTCTATTGAATTCCGATGCAATTTCTGTGTTTCATCGTCAATAAGAAGGTCAGAGGGATACAGTAAACCTGAAGTGAAGCATTGGGAATGTATAACTAGTGTCACAGGAATCGTTCAAAACATAGACATTAGGAAGAGTCCGTCTTCTTCTAGTTGAGTCGGCATTATGCCTTTTGTACTTATTTCCGATGCAATTTCTGTGTCGCATCGTCAATAAGAAGGTCAGAGGGATACAGTAAACCTGAAGTGTAGCATCGGAATATATAACTGGTGTCATAGGAATGGTTCGAAACATAGACAGTAAGAAGAGTCGGTCTTCTTGTACATAAGTCGGCATTGTGCCTTTTGTATTTATTTCCGATGCGATTTCTGTGTTTCATCGTCAATAAGAAGGTCAGAGGGATACAGTAAACCTGCAGTGAAGCAGCGGAATCTTTAACTAGTGTCACAGGAATGGTTCAAAATATAGAAAGTAGGAAGAGTCATTCTTCTTGTACTTAAGTCCGCATTGTGCATTTTGTATTTAATTCCGATGCAATTTCTGCGCTTCCTCGTCAAAAAGGAGGTCCAAGGGATACAGTAAACCTGAAGTGAAGCATCGGAATCTATAACTAGTGTCACAGGAATGATTCAAAACATAGAGAGTAGCAAGAGTCAGTCTTCTTGTACTTAAGTCGGCATTGTGCCTTTTGTATTTAATTCCGATGCAATTTCTGTGTTTCATCGTCAATAAGAAGGTCAGAGGGATACAGTAAACCAGAAGTAAGCTTCGGAATGTATAACTAGTGTCACAGGAATGGTTCAAAACATAGACAGTAGGAACAGTCAGTCTTCTTGTACTTAAGTCGGGATTGTGAATTTTCTATTTAATTCCGATGCAATTTCTGTGTTTCGTCCTCAATAAGAAGGTCCTAGGGATACAGTAAACCTGAAGTGAAGCATCGGAATCTATAACTAGTGTCACAGGAATGGTTCAAAACATAGAGAGTAATAAGAGTCGGTCTTCTTGTACTTAAGTCTGCATTGTGCCTTTTGTATTTAATTCCGATGCAATTTCTGTGTTTCATCGTCAATAAGAAGGTCAGAGGGATACAGTAAACCTGAAGTGAAGCATCGGAATCTGTAACTAGTGTCACAGGAATGTTTAAAAACATAGTCAGTAAGAAGAGTCAGTCTTCTTGTCCTTAAGTCGGCATTGTGCCTTTTGTATTTAATTCCGATGCAATTTCTGTGTTTCATCGTCAATACGAAGGTCCAAGGGATACAGAAAACTTAGAGTGAAGCATCGGAATCAATAACTAGTGTCACAGGAATGGTTCAAAGCATACACAGTTAGAAGATACAGTTTCTTGTACTTAAGTCGGCATTGTGCCTTTTGTATTTAATTCCCATTCTATTTCTGCGTTTCATCGTCAATACGAAGGTCAGAGTGATACAGTAAACCTGAATTGATGCATCGGAATCTATAACTAGTGTCACAATAATGGTCAAAGCATAGTCAGTAAGAAGAGTCAGTCATCTTGTACTTAAGTCGGCATTGTGCCTTTTGTATTTAATTCCGATGCAATTTCTGTGTTCCATCGTCAATAAGAAGGTCAGAGGGATACAGTAAACCTGAAGTGGAGCATCGGAATCTGTAACTAGTGTCACAGGAATGGTTCAAAACATAAACAGTAATAAGATACAGTCTTCATGTACTTAAGTCGGCATTGTGTCGTTTGTATTTAATTCCGAGGCAATTTCTGTGTTTCATCGTCAATAAGAATGTCCAAGGGATACAGTAAACCTGAAGTGAAGCATCAGAATCTATAACTAGTGTCACAGGAATGGTTCAAAACATAGTCAGTAAGATGAGTCGGTCTTCATGTACTTAAGTCGGCATTGTGCCATTTGTATTTAATTCTGGTGCTATTTCTGTGTTTCATCGTCAATAAGAAGGTCACAGGGATGCAGTAAACCTGAAGTGAAGCATCGGAATCTATAACTAGTGTCACAGGAATGTTTAAAAACATAGTCAGTAAGAAGAGTCGGTCTTCTTGTCCTTAAGTCGGCATTGTGCCTTTTGTATTTAATTCCGATGCAATTTCTGTGTTTCATCGTCAATAACAAGGTCCAAGGGATACAGTAAACCTGGAGGGAAGCATCGGAATCTATAACTTGTCTCACAGAAATGGTTCAAAACATAGTCAGTAAGAAGAGTCAGTCTTCTTGTACTTAAGTCGGCATTGTGCCTTTTGTATTTAATTCCGATGTAATTTCTGTGTTTCATCGTCAATAAGAAGGTCCAAATGATACAGTAAACCTGAAGTGAAGCATCAGAATCTAAAACTAGTGTCACAGGAATGGATCAAAACATAGACAGTAAGAAGAGTCTATCCTCTTGTATTTAAGTCGGTATTGTGCCTTTTGTATTTAATTCCGATGGAATTTCTGTGTTTCATCGTCAATAAGGTCAGAGGGATACAGTAAACCTGAAGTGAAGCATCGGATTCTATAACTAGTGTCAAAGGAATGGTTCAAATCATAGACAGTAGGAAGAGTCAGTCTTCGTGTCCTTAAGTCGGCATTGTGCCCTTTCTATTTAATTCCGATGCAATTTCAGTGTTTCTTCGTCAATAAGAAGGTCAGAGGGATACAGTAAACCTGGAGGGAGGCATCGGAATCTATAACTGGTGTCACAGGAATGGTTCAAAACATAGACAGTAAGAAGAATCAGTCTTCCTGTACTTAAGTCGGCATTGTGCCTTTTGTATTTAATTCTGGTGCAATTTCTGTGTTTCATCGTCAATAAGAAGGCCAGAGGGATACAGTAAACCAGAAGTGAAGCATCGGAATCTAAAAATAGTGTCACAGGAATGGATCGAAACATAGACAGTAAGAAGAGTCTATCCTCTTGTATTTAAGTCGGTATTGTGCCTTTTGTATTTAATTCCGATGGAATTTCTGTGTTTCTTCGTCAATAAGGTCAGAGGGATACAGTAAACCTGAAGTGAAGCATCGGATTCTATAACTAGTGTCACAGGAATGGTTCAAATCATAGACAGTAGGAAGAGTCAGTCTTCGTGTCCTTAATTCGGCATTGTGCCCTTTCTATTTAATTCCGATGCAATTTCAGTGTTTCTTCGTCAATAAGAAGGTCAGAGGGATACAGTAAACCTGAAGTGAAGCATCGGAATCTATAACTGGTGTCACAGGAATGGTTCAAAACATGGACAGTAAGAAGAATCAGTCTTCTTGTACTTAAGTCGGCATTGTGCCTTTTGTATTTAATTCTGGTGCAATTTCTGTGTTTCATCGTCAATAAGAAGGCCAGAGGGATACAGTAAACCTGAAGTGAAGCATCGGAATCCATAACTGGTGTCACAGGAATGGTTCAAAATATAGTCAGAAAGAAGAGTCAGTCTTCTTGTCCTTAAGTCGGCATTGTGCCTTTTGTATTTACTTCCGATGCTATTTCTGTGTTTCATCGTCAATTAGAAGGTCCAAGGGATACAGTAAACCTAGAGTGAAGCATCGGAATCTATAACTAGTGTCACAGGAATGGTTCAAAGCATAGACAGTTAGAAGATACAGTCTTCTTGTACTTAAGTCGGCATTGTGCCTTTTGTATTTAATTCCCATGCTATTTCTGTGTTTCATCGTCAATACGAAGGTCAGAGGGATACAGTAAACCTGAATTGATGCATCGGAATCTATAACTAGTGTCACAATAATGGTTCAAAACAAAGTCAGTAAGAAGAGTCAGTCATCTTGTACTTAAGTTGGCATTGTGCCTTTTGTATTTAATTCCGATGCAATTTCTGTGTTTCTTCGTCAATAAGATGGTCAGAGGGATACAGTAAACCTGAAGTGGAGCATCGGAATCTGTAACTAGTGTCACAGGAATGGTTCAAAACATAAACAGTAATAAGATACAGTCTTCATGTACTTAAGTCGGCATTGTGTCGTTTGTATTTAATTCCGAGGCAATTTCTGTGTTTCATCGTCAATAAGAATGTCCAAGGGATACAGTAAACCTGAAGTGGAGCATCAGAATCTATAACTAGTGTCACAGGAATGGTTCAAAACATAGTCAGTAAGATGAGTCGGTCTTCATGTACTTAAGTCGGCATTGTGCCATTTGTATTTAATTCTGGTGCTATTTCTGTGTTTCATCGTCAATAAGAAGGTCAGAGGGATACAGTAAACCTGAAGTGAAGCATCGGAATCTATAACTAGTGTCACAGGAATATTTAAAAACATAGTCAGTAAGAAGAGTCAGTCTTCTTGTCCTTAAGTCGGCATTGTGCCTTTTGTATTTAATTCCGATGCAATTTCTGTGTTTCATCGTCAATAAGAAGGTCCAAGGGATACAGTAAACCTGGAGTGAAGCATCGGAATCTATAACTTGTCTCACAGAAATGGTTCAAAACATAGTCAGTAAGAAAAGTCAGTCTTCTTGTACTTAAATCGGCATTGTGCCTTTTGTATTTAATTCCGATGTAATTTCTGTGTTTCATCGTCAATAAGAAGGTCCAAATGATACAGTAAACCTGAAGTGAAGCATCAGAATCTAAAAATAGTGTCACAGTGTGGGGCGGCGGATGTGTTTTTAGAAAATAAACTAATTAATTGCTGGATAAACGCTTGCGTGTTGAATTAGTTCTAGCTTTTTGAATGTTGTTAATGCTGTCTTTTGCCGTTCTCAACACTGGCTCTCTATTTACTCCGTGACCCCCAGAAAGTGATTTAATAAAACTTGGAGCCAGTAAATAGATATCCTAGTGCCCACTTTGCCTGAGAATGTTCTTATAGCTGCATCTTATAGCTCTGAGGAATTAGGAGATTGTCCGGGATTTCTAATCAAAAACGGTTTTCCAAAATAGTTGAGTATATTCTGAAATTCACTGATAAAAACCACAAGTATCCCTACAACCTAACTAACAGAGCAGTTCAGAGTCTAATGCGCTGATGCAACTATAAATGTCCGAATTAAATGTTAAAAAAGAATGCTCGCCATAATTTGATGAAAATACTTCATCAAACGCCACGCTAAATATTTGGTAGAATGTCTGTCCCGCGACGGCACGTGAAAATACGACAATACGCAAACTGAAGCTAGATAATAAAAATCATTCCAGAATTAACACTTCACATGAAATGTTTTCATGGTTCCGCGTATCTCTAGTAACTTAATACGGCACCCGAGGCTGTTTGTAGCAGATACACTGATGCGACGCGACTACCGACACAGATGGCGTGTCATTCAGCGTCTGGAGAGAACTGGGGCCTTGCTTCCTCGCGCAGTGTTCTTATATATAAAGCCGCGGTGCGGACGGCGAAGGGAACGCCTGATCTTTCCGGCTCTCTCGACTAGCCGCTGGGCTAGTAACGCACCACTTCAAGTTACATAATAATTTATAGCTTCTTTGGCTGATGGCCGAAGAAGCTCTTAATTTAAACGTGCATTCAGCACGCAGGTAAGTATTGATAATAAAATTTTGACGTGGCTAAGTTAAATACTTTGGGCGAGAGAATTAATTAAATTACCCTGCACGCAGCAGATGAGCTCTGAACTGTCCCTTTTGAGATCCGCTATCGCTATAATTTTATAGGTATTAAAAAGAAACTTTACACATTTTCATAATCATAGCGGACCTCCAACCTATTTAAATCTAAACATCCTAGCCTTATTTACTAGCCTACTTAATCTATCTTGCTTCCTTCAGTTTTGAGACGAAAACCAGAAAATCATGAATTTCCACTAAAGTCTTAATTTGTGAAATCCAAAGTACTGTTTTTATTAAATCATTATGAAAGATGAATCTAAATATAAATTTTGAAGTCTCTAGCTCTGTTCTGTTGCGCCAATGATTTTTCCAGAAAAACGTCCAAATCTCGGAAATGGCTGAAGTTATCGAACTGATATTTAACACACATTAATTTAGTATTATTTCTGACATGCTAGAAAAGTTTTAGTTCATTTGCTTGATTTTTAAGGTATTGCGCAACATTTATGACGTCAGAACTAGTTACAGCAGACTGGCTGGCACACAATGTAAACTGAAGTGAATTTACTATAGCGTGAGTAGGCTGCTTCCCTACAACAGGAATGGACCTAAACATAGACAGTAAGAAGAGTCTATCCTCTTGTATTTAAGTCGGTATTGTGCCTTTAGTATTTAATTCCGATGGGATTTCTGTGTTTCATCGTCAATAAGGTCAGAGGGATACAGTAAACCTGAAGTGAAGCATCGGATTCTATAACTAGTGTCACAGGAATGGTTCAAATCATAGATAGTAGGAAGAGTAAGTCTTCGTGTCCTTAAGTCGGCATTGTGCCCTTTCTATTTAATTCCGATGCAATTTCAGTGTTTCTTCGTCAATAAGAAGGTCAGAGGGATACAGTAAACCTGAAGTGAAGCATCGGAATCTATAACTGGTGTCACAGGAATGGTTCAAAACATAGACAGTAAGAAGAATCAGTCTTCTTGTACTTAAGTCGGCATTGTGCCTTTTGTATTTAATTCTGGTGCAATTTCTGTGTTTCATCGTCAATAAGAAGGCCAGAGGGATACAGTAAACCTGAAGTGAAGCATCGGAATCTATAACTGGTGTCACAGGAATGGTTCAAAACATAGTCAGAAAGAAGAGCCAGTCTTCTTGTCCTTAAGTCGGCATTGTGCCTTTTGTATTTAATTCCGATGCTATTTCTGTGTTTCATCGTCAATAAGAAGGTCCAAGGGATACAGTAAACCTGGAGTGAAGCATCGGAATCTATAACTAGTGTCACAGGAATGGTTCAAAGCATAGACAGTTAGAAGATACAGTCTTCTTGTACTTAAGTCGGCATTGTGCCTTTTGTATTTAATTCCCATGCTATTTCTGTGTTTCATCGTCAATAAGAAGGTCAGAGGGATACAGTAAACCTGAATTGATGCATCGGAATCTATAACTAGTGTCACAGGAATGGTTCAAAACATAGTCAGTAAGAAGAGTCAGTCGTTATGTACTTAAGTCGGCATTGTGCCTTTTGTATTTAATTCCGATGCAATTTCAGTGTATCATCGTCAATAAGAAGGTCCGAGGGATACAGTAAACCTGGAGTGAAGCATCGGAATCTATAACTACTGGCACAGGAATAGTTCAAAACACAGACACTACTTAAGTCGGCTTTGTGCCTTTTGTATTTAATTCCGATGCAATTTCATTGTTTCATCGTCAATAAGAAGGTCCAAGGGATACAGTAAACCTGAAGTGAAGTGTCGGAATCTGTAACTAGTGTCACAGGAATGGTTCAAAACATAAACAGTAAGAAGATACAGTGTTCTTGTACTTAAATCGGCATTGTGCCTTTTGTATTTAATTCCGATGCAATTTCTGTGTTTCATCGTCAATGACAAGGTCCAAGGGATACAGTAAACCTGGAGTGAAGCATCGGAATCTAAAACTAGTCTCACAGAAATGGTTCAAAACGTAGTCAGTAAGAAGAGTCAGTCTTCTTGTACTAAAGTCGGCATTGTGCCTTTTGTATTTAATTCCGATGCAAATTCTGTGTTTCGCCGTCAATAAGAAGGTCAGAGGGATACAGTAAACCTGAAGTGAAGCATCGGAATCTGTAACTAGTGTCACTGGAATGGTTTAAAGCATAGACAGTAAGATGAGTCAGTCATCTTGGACTTGAGTCGGCATTGTGCCGTTTGTTTTAAATTCCAATGGAATTTCTGTGTTTCATCGTCTATAAGAAGGTCCAAGGGATACAGTAAACCTGAAGTCAAGCATCGGAATCTATAACTAGTGTCACTGGAATGGTTCAAAACATAGACAGTAAGAAGAGTCAGTATTCTTGTACTTAAGTCGGCATTGTGATTTTTCTATTTAATTCCGATGCAATATCTGTGTTTCATCGTCAATAACAAGGTCAGAGGGATACAGTAAACCTGAAGTGAAACATCGGAATCTATAACTATTGTCACAGGAATAGTTCAAAATATAGTCAGTAAGAAGAGTCAGTCCTCTTGTACTTAAGTCGGCATTGTGCCTTTTGTATTTAATTCCGATGTAATTCCTGTGTTTGATCGTCAATAAGAAGGTCCAAATGAGACAGTAAACCTGAAGTGAAGCATCGGAATCTATAACTAGTGTCACAGGAATGGATCAAAACATAGACAGTAAGAAGAGTCTATCATCTTGTACTTAAGACGGTATTGTGCCTTTTGTATTTAATTCCGATGTAATTTCTGTGTTTCATCGTCAATAACAAGGTCAGAGGGTTACAGTAAACCTGGAGTGAAGCATCGGAATCTATAACTACTGGCACAGGAATGGTTCAAAACACTGACAGTACTTATGTCGGCTTTGTGCCTTTTGTATTTATTTCCGATGCAATTTCTGTGTTTCGTCGTCAATAAGAAGGTCCAAGGGATACAGCAAACCTGAAGTGAAGCATCGGAATCTATAACTAGTGTCACAGGAATGGTTCAAAACATAGTCAGTAAGAAGAGTCGGTCTTCATGTACTTAAGTCGGCATTGTGCCTTTTGTATATAATTCCGATGCAATTTCTGTGTTTCATCGTCAACAAGAAGGTCCAAGGGATACAGTAAACCTGAAGTGAAGCATCGGAATCTATAACTAGTGTCAGAGGAATGGTTCAAAACATAATCAGTAAGAAGAGTCAGTCTTTATGTACTTAAGTCGGCATTGTGCCTTTTGTATTTAATTCCGATAATAATTTCAGTGTTTCATCGTCAATAAGAAGGTCCGAGGGATACAGTAAACCTGGAGTGGAGCATCGGAATCTATAAGTACTGGCACAGGAATTGTTCAGAACACAGACAGTACTTAAGTCGGCTTTGTGCCTTTTGTATTTAATTCCGATGCAATTTCATTGTTTCATCGTCAATAAGAAGGTCCAAGGGATACAGTAAACCTGTAGTGAAGCATCGGAATCTATAACTAGTGTCACAGGAATGGTTCAAAACATAAACAGTAAGAAGATACAGTGTTCTTGTACTTAAGTCGGCATTGTGTCGTTTGTATTTAATTCCGACGCAATTTCTGTGTTTCATCGTAAATAAGAAGGTCCAAGGGATACAGTAAACCGGAAGTAAACCATCGGAATCTATAACTAGTGCCACAGGAATGGTTCAAAACATAGTCAGTAAGATGAGTCGGTCTTCATGTACTTAAGTCGGCATTGTGCCTTTTGTATTTAATTCCGGTGCTATTTCTGTGTTTCATCGTCAACAAGAAGGTCAGAGGGAAACAGTAAACCTGAAGTGAAGCATCGGAAACTATAACTAGTGTCACAGGAATGTTTCAAAACATAGTCAGTAAGAAGAGTCAGTCTTCTTGTCCTTAAGTCGGCATTGTGCCTTTTGTATTTAATCCCGATGCAATTTCTGTGTTTCATCGTCAATGAGAAGGTCCAAAGGATACAGTAAACCTGGAGTGAAGCATCGGAATCTAAAACTAGTCTCACAGAAATGGTTCAAAACGTAGTCAGTAAGAAGAGTCAGTCTTCTTGCACTAAAGTCGGCAATGTGCATTTTGTATTTAACTCCGATGCAAATTCTGTGTTTCACCGTCAATAAGAAGTTCAGAGGGATACAGTAAACCTAAAGTGAAACATCGGAATCTGTAACTAGTGTCACTGGAATGGTTTAAAGCATAGACAGTAAGAAGAGTCAGTCATCTTGTACTTGAGTCGGCATTGTGCCGTTTGTTTTAATTTCCGATGGAATTTCTGTGTTTCATCGTCAATAAGGAGGTCCAAGGGATACAGTAAACCTGAAGTCAAGCATCTGAATCTGTAACTAGTGTAACTGGAATGCTTCAAAACATAGACAGTAAGAAGAGTCAGTATTCTTGTACTTAAGTCGGCATTGTGATTTTTCTATTTAATTCCGATGCAATTTCTGTGTTTCATCGTCAATAACAAGGTCAGAAGGATACAGTAAACCTGAAGTGAAACATCGGAATCTATAACTAGTGTCACAGGAATGGTTCAAAATATAGTCAGTAAGAAGAGTCAGTCCTTTTGTACTTAAGTCGGCATTGTGCTTTTGTATTTAATTCCGATGTAATTTCTGTGTTTGATCGTCACTAAGAAGGTCCAAATGAGACAGTAAACCTGAAGTGAAGCATCGGAATCTATAACTAGTGTCACAGGAATGGATCAAAACACAGACAGTAAGAAGAGTCTATCATCTTGTACTTAAGACGGTATTGTGCCTTTTGTATTTAATTCCGATGTAATTTCTGTGTTTAATCGTCAATAAGGTGAGAGGGATACAGTAAACCTGGAGTGAAGCATCGGAATCTATAACTACTGGCACAGGAATGGTTCAAAACACTGACAGGACTTAAGTTGGCTTTGTGCCTTTTGTATTTATTTCCGATGCAATTTCTGTGTTTCATCGTCAATAAGAAGGTCCAAGGGATACAGTAAACCTGAAGTGAAGCATCGGAATCTATAACTAGTGTCACAGGAATGGTTCAAAACATAGTCAGTAAGAAGAGTCGGTCTTCATGTACTTAACTCGGCATTGTGCCTTTTGTATTTAATTCCGATGCAACTTCTGTGTTTCATCGTCAACAAGATGGTCCAAGGGATACAGTAAACCTGAAGTGAAGCATCGGAATCTATAACTAGTGTCAATGGAATGGTTCAAAACATAGGCAGTAAAAAGAATCAGTCTTCTTGTACTTAAGTCGGCATTGTGCCTTTTGTATTTAATTCCGGTGCAATTTCTGTGTTTCATCGTCAATAAGAAGGTCAGAGGGATACAGTAAACCTTAAGTGAAGCGTCGGAATCTATAACTAGTGTCACTGGAATGGTTCAAAACACAGTCAGAAAGAAGAGTCAGTCTTCTTGTCCTTAAGTCGGCATTGTGCCTTTTGTATTTAATTCCGATGCTATTTCTGTGTTTCATCGTCAATAAGAAGGTCTAAGAGATACAGTAAACCTGGAGTGAAGCATCGGAATCTATAACTAGTGTCATAGGAATGGTTCAAAGCATAGACAGTTAGAAGATACAGTCTTCTTGTACTTAAGTCGGCATTGTGCCTTTTGTATTTAATTCCCATGCTATTTCTGTGTTTCATCGTCAATAAGCAGGTCAGAGGGATACAGTAAACCTGAAGTGATGCATCGGAATCTATAACTAGTGTCACAGGAATGGTTCAAAACATAGTCAGTAAGAAGAGTGAGTCTTCTTGTACTTAAGTCAGCATTGTTCCTTTACTATTTAATTCCGATGCAATTTCAGTGTTTCATCGTCAATAAGAAGGTCCGAGGGATACAGTAAACCTGGAGTGAAGCATCGGAATCTATAACTACTGGCACAGGAATGGTTCAAAACACAGACAGTACTTAAGTCGGCTTTGTGCCTTTTGTATTTAATTCCGATGCAATATCTGTGTTTCATCGTCAATAAGAAGGTCCAAGGGATACAGTAAACCTGAAGTGAAGCATCGGAATCTATAACTAGTGTCACACGAATGGTTCAAAACATAGTCAGTAAGAAGAGTCGGTCTTCATGTACTTAAGTCGGCATTGTGCCTCTTGTATTTAATTCCGGTGCTATTTCTGTGTTTCATCGTCAACAAGAAAGTCAGAGGTAAACAGTAAACGTGAAGTGAAGTATCGGAATCTATAACTAGTGTCACAACAATGTTTCAAAACATAGTCAGTAAAGAAGAGTCAGTCTTCTTGTCCTTAAGTCGGCATTGTGCCTTTTGTATTTACTTCCGATGCTATTTCTGTGTTTCATCGTCAATTAGAAGGTCCAAGGGATACAGTAAACCTAGAGTGAAGCATCGGAATCTATAACTAGTGTCACAGGAATGGTTCAAAGCATAGACAGTTAGAAGATACAGTCTTCTTGTACTTAAGTCGGCATTGTGCCTTTTGTATTTAATTCCCATGCTATTTCTGTGTTTCATCGTCAATACGAAGGTCAGAGGGATACAGTAAACCTGAATTGATGCATCGGAATCTATAACTAGTGTCACAATAATGGTTCAAAACAAAGTCAGTAAGAAGAGTCAGTCATCTTGTACTTAAGTTGGCATTGTGCCTTTTGTATTTAATTCCGATGCAATTTCTGTGTTTCTTCGTCAATAAGATGGTCAGAGGGATACAGTAAACCTGAAGTGGAGCATCGGAATCTGTAACTAGTGTCACAGGAATGGTTCAAAACATAAACAGTAATAAGATACAGTCTTCATGTACTTAAGTCGGCATTGTGTCGTTTGTATTTAATTCCGAGGCAATTTCTGTGTTTCATCGTCAATAAGAATGTCCAAGGGATACAGTAAACCTGAAGTGGAGCATCAGAATCTATAACTAGTGTCACAGGAATGGTTCAAAACATAGTCAGTAAGATGAGTCGGTCTTCATGTACTTAAGTCGGCATTGTGCCATTTGTATTTAATTCTGGTGCTATTTCTGTGTTTCATCGTCAATAAGAAGGTCAGAGGGATACAGTAAACCTGAAGTGAAGCATCGGAATCTATAACTAGTGTCACAGGAATATTTAAAAACATAGTCAGTAAGAAGAGTCAGTCTTCTTGTCCTTAAGTCGGCATTGTGCCTTTTGTATTTAATTCCGATGCAATTTCTGTGTTTCATCGTCAATAAGAAGGTCCAAGGGATACAGTAAACCTGGAGTGAAGCATCGGAATCTATAACTTGTCTCACAGAAATGGTTCAAAACATAGTCAGTAAGAAAAGTCAGTCTTCTTGTACTTAAATCGGCATTGTGCCTTTTGTATTTAATTCCGATGTAATTTCTGTGTTTCATCGTCAATAAGAAGGTCCAAATGATACAGTAAACCTGAAGTGAAGCATCAGAATCTAAAAATAGTGTCACAGTGTGGGGCGGCGGATGTGTTTTTAGAAAATAAACTAATTAATTGCTGGATAAACGCTTGCGTGTTGAATTAGTTCTAGCTTTTTGAATGTTGTTAATGCTGTCTTTTGCCGTTCTCAACACTGGCTCTCTATTTACTCCGTGACCCCCAGAAAGTGATTTAATAAAACTTGGAGCCAGTAAATAGATATCCTAGTGCCCACTTTGCCTGAGAATGTTCTTATAGCTGCATCTTATAGCTCTGAGGAATTAGGAGATTGTCCGGGATTTCTAATCAAAAACGGTTTTCCAAAATAGTTGAGTATATTCTGAAATTCACTGATAAAAACCACAAGTATCCCTACAACCTAACTAACAGAGCAGTTCAGAGTCTAATGCGCTGATGCAACTATAAATGTCCGAATTAAATGTTAAAAAAGAATGCTCGCCATAATTTGATGAAAATACTTCATCAAACGCCACGCTAAATATTTGGTAGAATGTCTGTCCCGCGACGGCACGTGAAAATACGACAATACGCAAACTGAAGCTAGATAATAAAAATCATTCCAGAATTAACACTTCACATGAAATGTTTTCATGGTTCCGCGTATCTCTAGTAACTTAATACGGCACCCGAGGCTGTTTGTAGCAGATACACTGATGCGACGCGACTACCGACACAGATGGCGTGTCATTCAGCGTCTGGAGAGAACTGGGGCCTTGCTTCCTCGCGCAGTGTTCTTATATATAAAGCCGCGGTGCGGACGGCGAAGGGAACGCCTGATC
The DNA here is from genome assembly GCF_021461385.2 of Schistocerca piceifrons. NCBI lineage: Eukaryota > Metazoa > Arthropoda > Insecta > Orthoptera > Acrididae > Schistocerca > Schistocerca piceifrons. The sequence continues at coordinate 1,023,752 of NW_025728690.1, forward strand.
TTTCCGGCTCTCTCGACTAGCCGCTGGGCTAGTAACGCACCACTTCAAGTTACATAATAATTTATAGCTTCTTTGGCTGATGGCCGAAGAAGCTCTTAATTTAAACGTGCATTCAGCACGCAGGTAAGTATTGATAATAAAATTTTGACGTGGCTAAGTTAAATACTTTGGGCGAGAGAATTAATTAAATTACCCTGCACGCAGCAGATGAGCTCTGAACTGTCCCTTTTGAGATCCGCTATCGCTATAATTTTATAGGTATTAAAAAGAAACTTTACACATTTTCATAATCATAGCGGACCTCCAACCTATTTAAATCTAAACATCCTAGCCTTATTTACTAGCCTACTTAATCTATCTTGCTTCCTTCAGTTTTGAGACGAAAACCAGAAAATCATGAATTTCCACTAAAGTCTTAATTTGTGAAATCCAAAGTACTGTTTTTATTAAATCATTATGAAAGATGAATCTAAATATAAATTTTGAAGTCTCTAGCTCTGTTCTGTTGCGCCAATGATTTTTCCAGAAAAACGTCCAAATCTCGGAAATGGCTGAAGTTATCGAACTGATATTTAACACACATTAATTTAGTATTATTTCTGACATGCTAGAAAAGTTTTAGTTCATTTGCTTGATTTTTAAGGTATTGCGCAACATTTATGACGTCAGAACTAGTTACAGCAGACTGGCTGGCACACAATGTAAACTGAAGTGAATTTACTATAGCGTGAGTAGGCTGCTTCCCTACAACAGGAATGGACCTAAACATAGACAGTAAGAAGAGTCTATCCTCTTGTATTTAAGTCGGTATTGTGCCTTTAGTATTTAATTCCGATGGGATTTCTGTGTTTCATCGTCAATAAGGTCAGAGGGATACAGTAAACCTGAAGTGAAGCATCGGATTCTATAACTAGTGTCACAGGAATGGTTCAAATCATAGATAGTAGGAAGAGTAAGTCTTCGTGTCCTTAAGTCGGCATTGTGCCCTTTCTATTTAATTCCGATGCAATTTCAGTGTTTCTTCGTCAATAAGAAGGTCAGAGGGATACAGTAAACCTGAAGTGAAGCATCGGAATCTATAACTGGTGTCACAGGAATGGTTCAAAACATAGACAGTAAGAAGAATCAGTCTTCTTGTACTTAAGTCGGCATTGTGCCTTTTGTATTTAATTCTGGTGCAATTTCTGTGTTTCATCGTCAATAAGAAGGCCAGAGGGATACAGTAAACCTGAAGTGAAGCATCGGAATCTATAACTGGTGTCACAGGAATGGTTCAAAACATAGTCAGAAAGAAGAGCCAGTCTTCTTGTCCTTAAGTCGGCATTGTGCCTTTTGTATTTAATTCCGATGCTATTTCTGTGTTTCATCGTCAATAAGAAGGTCCAAGGGATACAGTAAACCTGGAGTGAAGCATCGGAATCTATAACTAGTGTCACAGGAATGGTTCAAAGCATAGACAGTTAGAAGATACAGTCTTCTTGTACTTAAGTCGGCATTGTGCCTTTTGTATTTAATTCCCATGCTATTTCTGTGTTTCATCGTCAATAAGAAGGTCAGAGGGATACAGTAAACCTGAATTGATGCATCGGAATCTATAACTAGTGTCACAGGAATGGTTCAAAACATAGTCAGTAAGAAGAGTCAGTCGTTATGTACTTAAGTCGGCATTGTGCCTTTTGTATTTAATTCCGATGCAATTTCAGTGTATCATCGTCAATAAGAAGGTCCGAGGGATACAGTAAACCTGGAGTGAAGCATCGGAATCTATAACTACTGGCACAGGAATAGTTCAAAACACAGACACTACTTAAGTCGGCTTTGTGCCTTTTGTATTTAATTCCGATGCAATTTCATTGTTTCATCGTCAATAAGAAGGTCCAAGGGATACAGTAAACCTGAAGTGAAGTGTCGGAATCTGTAACTAGTGTCACAGGAATGGTTCAAAACATAAACAGTAAGAAGATACAGTGTTCTTGTACTTAAATCGGCATTGTGCCTTTTGTATTTAATTCCGATGCAATTTCTGTGTTTCATCGTCAATGACAAGGTCCAAGGGATACAGTAAACCTGGAGTGAAGCATCGGAATCTAAAACTAGTCTCACAGAAATGGTTCAAAACGTAGTCAGTAAGAAGAGTCAGTCTTCTTGTACTAAAGTCGGCATTGTGCCTTTTGTATTTAATTCCGATGCAAATTCTGTGTTTCGCCGTCAATAAGAAGGTCAGAGGGATACAGTAAACCTGAAGTGAAGCATCGGAATCTGTAACTAGTGTCACTGGAATGGTTTAAAGCATAGACAGTAAGATGAGTCAGTCATCTTGGACTTGAGTCGGCATTGTGCCGTTTGTTTTAAATTCCAATGGAATTTCTGTGTTTCATCGTCTATAAGAAGGTCCAAGGGATACAGTAAACCTGAAGTCAAGCATCGGAATCTATAACTAGTGTCACTGGAATGGTTCAAAACATAGACAGTAAGAAGAGTCAGTATTCTTGTACTTAAGTCGGCATTGTGATTTTTCTATTTAATTCCGATGCAATATCTGTGTTTCATCGTCAATAACAAGGTCAGAGGGATACAGTAAACCTGAAGTGAAACATCGGAATCTATAACTATTGTCACAGGAATAGTTCAAAATATAGTCAGTAAGAAGAGTCAGTCCTCTTGTACTTAAGTCGGCATTGTGCCTTTTGTATTTAATTCCGATGTAATTCCTGTGTTTGATCGTCAATAAGAAGGTCCAAATGAGACAGTAAACCTGAAGTGAAGCATCGGAATCTATAACTAGTGTCACAGGAATGGATCAAAACATAGACAGTAAGAAGAGTCTATCATCTTGTACTTAAGACGGTATTGTGCCTTTTGTATTTAATTCCGATGTAATTTCTGTGTTTCATCGTCAATAACAAGGTCAGAGGGTTACAGTAAACCTGGAGTGAAGCATCGGAATCTATAACTACTGGCACAGGAATGGTTCAAAACACTGACAGTACTTATGTCGGCTTTGTGCCTTTTGTATTTATTTCCGATGCAATTTCTGTGTTTCGTCGTCAATAAGAAGGTCCAAGGGATACAGCAAACCTGAAGTGAAGCATCGGAATCTATAACTAGTGTCACAGGAATGGTTCAAAACATAGTCAGTAAGAAGAGTCGGTCTTCATGTACTTAAGTCGGCATTGTGCCTTTTGTATATAATTCCGATGCAATTTCTGTGTTTCATCGTCAACAAGAAGGTCCAAGGGATACAGTAAACCTGAAGTGAAGCATCGGAATCTATAACTAGTGTCAGAGGAATGGTTCAAAACATAATCAGTAAGAAGAGTCAGTCTTTATGTACTTAAGTCGGCATTGTGCCTTTTGTATTTAATTCCGATAATAATTTCAGTGTTTCATCGTCAATAAGAAGGTCCGAGGGATACAGTAAACCTGGAGTGGAGCATCGGAATCTATAAGTACTGGCACAGGAATTGTTCAGAACACAGACAGTACTTAAGTCGGCTTTGTGCCTTTTGTATTTAATTCCGATGCAATTTCATTGTTTCATCGTCAATAAGAAGGTCCAAGGGATACAGTAAACCTGTAGTGAAGCATCGGAATCTATAACTAGTGTCACAGGAATGGTTCAAAACATAAACAGTAAGAAGATACAGTGTTCTTGTACTTAAGTCGGCATTGTGTCGTTTGTATTTAATTCCGACGCAATTTCTGTGTTTCATCGTAAATAAGAAGGTCCAAGGGATACAGTAAACCGGAAGTAAACCATCGGAATCTATAACTAGTGCCACAGGAATGGTTCAAAACATAGTCAGTAAGATGAGTCGGTCTTCATGTACTTAAGTCGGCATTGTGCCTTTTGTATTTAATTCCGGTGCTATTTCTGTGTTTCATCGTCAACAAGAAGGTCAGAGGGAAACAGTAAACCTGAAGTGAAGCATCGGAAACTATAACTAGTGTCACAGGAATGTTTCAAAACATAGTCAGTAAGAAGAGTCAGTCTTCTTGTCCTTAAGTCGGCATTGTGCCTTTTGTATTTAATCCCGATGCAATTTCTGTGTTTCATCGTCAATGAGAAGGTCCAAAGGATACAGTAAACCTGGAGTGAAGCATCGGAATCTAAAACTAGTCTCACAGAAATGGTTCAAAACGTAGTCAGTAAGAAGAGTCAGTCTTCTTGCACTAAAGTCGGCAATGTGCATTTTGTATTTAACTCCGATGCAAATTCTGTGTTTCACCGTCAATAAGAAGTTCAGAGGGATACAGTAAACCTAAAGTGAAACATCGGAATCTGTAACTAGTGTCACTGGAATGGTTTAAAGCATAGACAGTAAGAAGAGTCAGTCATCTTGTACTTGAGTCGGCATTGTGCCGTTTGTTTTAATTTCCGATGGAATTTCTGTGTTTCATCGTCAATAAGGAGGTCCAAGGGATACAGTAAACCTGAAGTCAAGCATCTGAATCTGTAACTAGTGTAACTGGAATGCTTCAAAACATAGACAGTAAGAAGAGTCAGTATTCTTGTACTTAAGTCGGCATTGTGATTTTTCTATTTAATTCCGATGCAATTTCTGTGTTTCATCGTCAATAACAAGGTCAGAAGGATACAGTAAACCTGAAGTGAAACATCGGAATCTATAACTAGTGTCACAGGAATGGTTCAAAATATAGTCAGTAAGAAGAGTCAGTCCTTTTGTACTTAAGTCGGCATTGTGCTTTTGTATTTAATTCCGATGTAATTTCTGTGTTTGATCGTCACTAAGAAGGTCCAAATGAGACAGTAAACCTGAAGTGAAGCATCGGAATCTATAACTAGTGTCACAGGAATGGATCAAAACACAGACAGTAAGAAGAGTCTATCATCTTGTACTTAAGACGGTATTGTGCCTTTTGTATTTAATTCCGATGTAATTTCTGTGTTTAATCGTCAATAAGGTGAGAGGGATACAGTAAACCTGGAGTGAAGCATCGGAATCTATAACTACTGGCACAGGAATGGTTCAAAACACTGACAGGACTTAAGTTGGCTTTGTGCCTTTTGTATTTATTTCCGATGCAATTTCTGTGTTTCATCGTCAATAAGAAGGTCCAAGGGATACAGTAAACCTGAAGTGAAGCATCGGAATCTATAACTAGTGTCACAGGAATGGTTCAAAACATAGTCAGTAAGAAGAGTCGGTCTTCATGTACTTAACTCGGCATTGTGCCTTTTGTATTTAATTCCGATGCAACTTCTGTGTTTCATCGTCAACAAGATGGTCCAAGGGATACAGTAAACCTGAAGTGAAGCATCGGAATCTATAACTAGTGTCAATGGAATGGTTCAAAACATAGGCAGTAAAAAGAATCAGTCTTCTTGTACTTAAGTCGGCATTGTGCCTTTTGTATTTAATTCCGGTGCAATTTCTGTGTTTCATCGTCAATAAGAAGGTCAGAGGGATACAGTAAACCTTAAGTGAAGCGTCGGAATCTATAACTAGTGTCACTGGAATGGTTCAAAACACAGTCAGAAAGAAGAGTCAGTCTTCTTGTCCTTAAGTCGGCATTGTGCCTTTTGTATTTAATTCCGATGCTATTTCTGTGTTTCATCGTCAATAAGAAGGTCTAAGAGATACAGTAAACCTGGAGTGAAGCATCGGAATCTATAACTAGTGTCATAGGAATGGTTCAAAGCATAGACAGTTAGAAGATACAGTCTTCTTGTACTTAAGTCGGCATTGTGCCTTTTGTATTTAATTCCCATGCTATTTCTGTGTTTCATCGTCAATAAGCAGGTCAGAGGGATACAGTAAACCTGAAGTGATGCATCGGAATCTATAACTAGTGTCACAGGAATGGTTCAAAACATAGTCAGTAAGAAGAGTGAGTCTTCTTGTACTTAAGTCAGCATTGTTCCTTTACTATTTAATTCCGATGCAATTTCAGTGTTTCATCGTCAATAAGAAGGTCCGAGGGATACAGTAAACCTGGAGTGAAGCATCGGAATCTATAACTACTGGCACAGGAATGGTTCAAAACACAGACAGTACTTAAGTCGGCTTTGTGCCTTTTGTATTTAATTCCGATGCAATATCTGTGTTTCATCGTCAATAAGAAGGTCCAAGGGATACAGTAAACCTGAAGTGAAGCATCGGAATCTATAACTAGTGTCACACGAATGGTTCAAAACATAGTCAGTAAGAAGAGTCGGTCTTCATGTACTTAAGTCGGCATTGTGCCTCTTGTATTTAATTCCGGTGCTATTTCTGTGTTTCATCGTCAACAAGAAAGTCAGAGGTAAACAGTAAACGTGAAGTGAAGTATCGGAATCTATAACTAGTGTCACAACAATGTTTCAAAACATAGTCAGTAAAGAAGAGTCAGTCTTCTTGTCCTTAAGTCGGCATTGTGCCTTTTGTATTTAATTCCGATGCAATTTCTGTGTTTCATCGTCAATAAGACGGTCCAAAGGATACAGTAAACCTGGAGTGAAGCATTGGAATCTATAACTAGTCTCACAGAAATGGATAAAAACGTAGTCAGTAAGATAAGTCAGTCTTCTTGTACTTAAGTCGGCATTGTGCCTTTTGTATTTAATTCCGATGCAAAAGTCAGTGTTTCATCGACAATAAGAAGGTCCACGGGATACAGTAAACCTGAAGTGAAGCATCAGAATCTGTAACTAGTGTCACAGGAATGGTTCAAAACATAAACAGTAAGAAGATACAGTGTTCTTGTACTTAAGTCGGCATTGTGTCGTTTGTATTTAATTCCGATGCAATCTCTGTGTTTCATCGTCAATAAGAAGGTCCAAGGGATACAGTAAACCTGAAGTAAACCATCGGAATCTATAACTAGTGTCACAGGAATGGTTAAAAACATAGTCAGTAAGATGAGTCGGTCTTCATGTACTTAAGTCGGCATTGTGCCTTTTGTATTTCATTCCTGTGCAATTTCTGTGTTTCATCGTCAATAAGAAGGTCCAAAGGATACAGTAAACCTGGAGTGAAGCATCGGAATCTATAACTAGTCTCACAGGAATGATTCAAAACATAGACAGTAAAAAGATACAGTCTTCTTGTACTTAAGTTGGCATTGTGGCTTTTGTATTTAATTACGATGCAATTTCTGTGTTTCATCGTCAATAAGAAGGTCCAAGGGATACAGTAAACCTGAAGTGAAGCATCGGAATCTATAACTAGTGTTACAGGAATGGTTTAAAACATAGACAGTAAGAGGAGTCAGCCTTCTTGTACTCATGTCGGCATTGTGCCTCTTGTATTTAATTCCGATGCAATTTCTGTGTTTCATCGTCAATAAGAAGGTCAGAGGTATACAGTAACCCAGAAGTGAAGCATCGGAATCTATAACTAGTGTCACAGAAATGGTACAAAACATAGTCAGTAAGAAGAGTCATTCTTCTTGTACTTAAGTCGGCATTGTGCATTTTGTATTTAATTCCGATGCAATTTCTGTGTTTCATCGTCAATAAGAAGGTCAGAGGGATACAGTAAACCTGAAGTGAAGCATCGGAATCAATTACTAGTATCACAGGAATGGTTCAAAACATAGACAGGAAGAAGAGTCATCTCTTGTACTTGAGTCGGCATTGTGCCTTTTGTATTAAATTCCGATGCAATTTCTGTGTTTCATCGTCAATAAGAAGGTCGTAGGGATACAGTAAACCTGAAGTCAAGCATCGGAATCTACAACTAGTGTCACAGGAATGGTTCAAAACATAGACAATAAGAAGAGTCAGTCTTCTTGTACTGAAGTCGGCATTGTGCCTTTTCTATTTAATTCCGATGCAATTTCTGTGTTTCATCATCAATAAGAAGGTCAGAGGGATACAGTACACCTGAAGTGAAGCATCGGAATCTATAACTAGTGTCACAGGAATGGTTCAAAACATAGTCAGTAACAAGAGTCATTCTTTTTGTACTTAAGTCGGCATTGTGCCTTTTGTACTTAATTCAGATGTAATTTATGTGTTTCATCGTCAACAAGAAGGTCCAAATGATACAGTAAACCTGAAGTGAAGCATCGGAATCTATAACTAGTGTCAATGGAATGGTTCAAAACTAAGACAGTAAAAAGAATCAGTCTTCTTGTACTTAAGTCGGCATTGTGCCTTTTGTATTTAATTCCGGTGCAATTTCTGTGTTTCATCGTCAATAAGAAGGTCAGAGGGATACAGTAAACCTTAAGTTAAGCATCGGAATCTATAACTAGTGTCACAGGAATGGTTCAAAACACAGTCAGAAAGAAGAGTCAGTCTTCTTGTCCTTAAGTCGGCATAGTGCCTTTTGTATTTAATTCCGATGCTATTTCTGTGTTTCATCGTCAATAAGAAGGTCTAAGAGATACAGTAAACCTGGAGTGAAGCATCGGAATCTATAACTAGTGTCACAGGAATGGTTCAAAGCATAGACAGTTAGAAGATACAGTCTTCTTGTACTTAAGTCGGCATTGTGCATTTTGTATTTAATTCCCATGCTATTTCTGTGTTTCATCGTCAATAAGAAGGTCAGAGTGATACAGTAAACCTGAAGTGATGCATCGGAATTTATAACTAGTGTCACAGGAATGGTTCAAAACATAGTCAGTAAGAAGAGTGAGTCTTCTTGTACTTAAGTCAGCATTGTTCCTTTTCTATTTAATTCCGATGCAATATCAGTGTTTCATCGTCAATAAGAAGGTCCGGGGGATACAGTAAACATGGAGTGAAGCATCGGAATCTATAACTACTGGGACAGGAATGGTTCAAAGCACAGACAGTACTTAAGTCGGCTTTGTGCCTTTTGTATTTAATTCCGATGCAATTTCTGTGTTTCATCGTCAATAAGAAGGTCCAAGGGATACAGTAAACCTGAAGTGAAGCATCGGAATCTATAACTAGTGTCACACGAATGGTTCAAAACATAGTGAGTAAGAAGAGTCGGTCTTCATGTACTTAAGTCGGCATTGTGCCTTTTGTATTTAATTCCGGTGCTATTTCTGTGTTTCATCGTCAATAAGAAAGTCAGAGGGAAACAGTAAACCTGAAGTGAAGCATCGGAATCTATAACTAGTGTCACAGGAATGTTTCAAAACATAGTCAGTAAGAGGAGTCAGTCTTCTTGCCCTTAAGTCGGCATTGGGCCTTTTGTATTTAATTACGATGCAATTTCTGTGTTTCATCGTCAATAAGAAGGTCCAAGGGATACAGTAAACCTGGAGTGAAGCATTGGAATCTATAACTAGTCTCACAGAAATGGTTAAAAACGTAGTCAGTAAGAAGAGTCAGTCTTCTTGTACTTAAGTCGGCATTGTGCCTTTTGTATTTAATTCCGATGCAAATTCTGTGTTTCATCGTCAATAAGAAGGTCAGAGGGATGAAGTAAACCTGAAGTGAAGCATCGGAATCTGTAACTAGTGTCACTGGAATGGTTCAAAGCATTGACAGTAAGAAGAGTCAGTCATCTTGTACTTGAGTCGGCATTGTGCCGTTTGTTTTAAATTCCGATGGAATTTCTGTGTTTCATCGTCAATACGAAGGTATAAGGGATACAGTAAACCTGAAGTCAAGCATCGGAATCTGTAACTAGTGTCACTGGAATGGTTCAAAACATAGACAGTAAGAAGAGTCAGTATTATTCTACTTGAGTCGGCATTGTGCCTTTTATATTTAATTCCGATACAATTTCTCTGATTCATCGTCAATAAGAAGGTCCAAGGGATACAGTAAACCTGGAGTGAAGCATTGGAATCTATAACTAGTTTCACAGAAATGGTTAAAAACGTAGTCAGTAAGAAGAGTCAGTCTTCATGTACTTAAGTCGGCTTTGTGCCTTTTGTATTTAATTCCGACGCAATTTCTGTGTTTCATCGTCATTAAGAACGTCCAAAGGATACAGTAAACCTGGAGTGAAGCATCGCAATCTATAACTAGTCTCACAGGAATGATTCAAAACATAGATAGTAAGAACATACAGTCTTCTTGTACTTAAGTTGGCATTGTGGCTTTCGTATTTAATTCCGATGCAATTTCTGTGTTTCATCGTCAATAAGAAGGTCCAAGGGATACACTAAACATTAAGTGAAGCATCGGAATCTAAAACTAGTGTCACAGGAATGGTTTAAAACATAGACAGTAAGAAGAGTGAGTCTTCTTGTACTGAAGTCGGCATTGTGCCTCTTGTATTTAATTCCGATGCAATTTCTGTGTTTCATCGTCAATAAGAAGGTCAGAGGGATACAGTAACCCTGAAGTAAAGCATCGGAATCCATAACTAGTGTCACAGAAATGGTACAAAACATTGTCAGTAAGAAGAGTCAGTCTTCTTGTACTTAAGTCGGCATTGTGCATTTTGAACATAATTCCGATGCAATTTCTGTGATTCACCGTCAATAAGATGGTCAGAGGGATACAGTAAACCTGAAGTGAAGCATCGGAATCAATTACTAGTATCACAGGAATGTTTCAAAACATAGACAGTAAGAAGAGTCAGTCTTCTTGTACTTGAGTCGGCATTGTGCCTTTTGTATTAAATTCCGATGAAATTTATGTGTTTCATCGTCAATAAGAAGGTCCAAGGGATACAGTAAAGCTGAAGTCAAGGTTCGGAATCTATAACTAGTGTCACAGGAATGGTTCAAAACATAGACAGTAAGAAGAGTCAGTCATCTTGTACTTGAGTCGGCATTGTGCCTTTTCTATGTCATTCCGATGCAATTTCTGTGTTTCATCGTCAATAAGAATGTCAGAGGGATACAGTAAACCTGAAGTGAAGCATAGGAATCTATAACTAGGGTCACAGGAATGGTTCAAAACATAGACCGTAGGAAGAGTCAGTCTTCTTATACATAAGTCGGTATTGTGCCTTTTTTATTTAACTCGGATGCAATTTCTGTGTTTCTTCGTCAATAAGGTCAGAGGGATACTGTGAACCTAAAGTGAAGCATCGGAATCAATTACTAGTGTCTCAGGAATGGTTCAAAACATAGACAGTAGGAAGAGTCAGTCTTCGTGTACTTAAGCCGGGATTCTGCCTTTGTATTTAATTGCGATGCAATTTCAGTGTTTCATCGTCAACAAGAAGGTCCAAGGGATGCAGTACACCTGAAGTGAAGCATCGGAATCTATAACTAGTGTCACAGGAATGGTTCAAAACATAGTCAGTAAGAAGAGTCGGTCTTCTGTTACTTAAGTCGGCAATGTGCATTTTGTATTTAATTCCGATGCAATTTCTGTGTTTCATCGTCAATAAGAAAGACCAAGGGATACAGTAAACCTGAAGTGAAGCATCGGAATCTATAATTAGAGTCACATGAATGGTTCAAAGCATAGTCACTAAGAAGAGTCAGTCTTCTTGTACATAAGTCGGTGTTGTGCCTTTTGTATTTAACTCCGATGCAATTTCTGTGTTTCTTCGTCAATAAGGTCAGAGGGATACTGTGAACCTGAAGTGAAGCATCGGAAACTATTACTAGTGTCTCAGGAATGGTTCAAAACATAGACAGTAGGAAGAGTCAGTCTTCTTGTACTTAAGTCGGCATTTTGCCTTTTGTATTTAATTCCGATGAAATTTCAGTGTTTCATTGTCAATAAGATGGTCCAAGGGATACAGTAAACCTGGAGTGAAGCATCGGAATCTATAACGAGTGTCAGTGGAATAGTTCAAAACATAGATAGTAAGAAGTGTCAGTCTACTTGTACTTAAGTCGGCATTGTGCCTCTTGTATTTAATTCCGATGCAATTTCTGTGTTTCATCGTCAATAAGAAGGTCAGAGGGATACAGTAACCCTGAAGTAAAGCATCGGAATCCATAACTAGTGTCACAGAAATGGTACAAAGCATTGTCAGTAAGAAGAGTCAGTCTTCTTGTACTTAAGTCGGCATTGTGCATTTTGAACATAATTCCGATGCAATTTCTGTGATTCACCGTCAATAAGATGGTCAGAGGGATACAGTAAACCTGAAGTGAAGCATTGGAATCAATTACTAGTGTCTCAGGAATGGTTCAAAACATACACAGTAGGAAGAGCCAGTCTTCGTGTACTTAAGCCGGGATTCTGCCTATGTATTTATATGCGATGCAATTTCAGTGTTTCATCGTCAACAAGAAGGTCCAAGGGATGCAGTACACCTGAAGTGAAGCATCGGAATCTATAACTAGTGTCACAGGAATGGTTCAAAACATAGTCAGTAAGAAGAGTCGGTCTTCTGTTACTTAAGTCGGCAATGTGCATTTTGTATTTAATTCCGTTGCAATTTCTGTGTTTCATCGTCAATAAGAAAGTCCAAGGGATACAGTAAACCTGAAGTGAAGCATCGGAATCTATAATTAGAGTCACATGAATGGTTCAAAGCATAGTCACTAAGAAGAGTCAGTCTTCTTGTACATAAGTCGGTGTTGTGCCTTTTGTATTTAACTCCGATGCAATTTCTGTGTTTCTTCGTCAATAAGGTCAGAGGAATACTGTGAACCTGAAGTGAAGCATCGGAATCTATTACTAGTGTCTCAGGAATGGTTCAAAACATAGACAGTAGGAAGAGTCAGTCTTCTTGTACTTAAGTCGGCATTTTGCCTTTTGTATTTAATTCCGATGAAATTTCAGTGTTTCATTGTCAATAAGATGGTCCAAGGGATACAGTAAACCTGGAGTGAAGCATCGGAATCTATAACGAGTGTCAGTGGAATAGTTCAAAACATAGATAATAAGAAGTGTCAGTCTACTTGTACTTAAGTCGGCATTGTGCCTTTTCTATTTAATTCCGATGCAATGACAGTGTTTCAACGTCAATAAGAAGGTCCAAGGGATACAGTAAACCTGGAGTGAAGCATCGCAATCTATAACGAGTGTCACTGGAATGGTTCAAAACATAGTCAGTAAGAAGGGTCAGTCTTCTTGTACTTAAGTCGGCCTTGTGCTTTTTGTATTTAATTCCTTGCAATTTCTGTGTTTCATCGTCAATAAGAAGGTCGAAGTGATACAGTAAACTTGGAGTGAAGCATCGGAATCTATAACTAGTGTCACAGGAATGGTTCAAAACATAGACAGCACTAAAGTCGGCATAGTGCCTTTTGTATTGAATTCCGATGCAATTTCCGTGTTTCATCGTCAATACGAAGGTCGAAGGGATACAGTAAACCTGAAGTGAAGCATCGGAATCTATAATTAGAGTCACAGGAATGGTTCAAAGCATAGTCACTAAGAAGAGTAAGTCTTCATGTACTTAAGTCGGCATTGTGCCTTTTGTATTTAGTTCCGATGCAATTTCTGTGTTTCATCGTCAATAAGAAGGTCCAAGGGATACAGTAGACCTGAAGTGAAGCATCGGAATCTATAACAAGTGTAACAGGAATGGTTCAAAACATAGTCAGTAAGAAGAGTCAGTCTTCTTGTACTTAAGTCGGAATTGTGCCTTTTCTATTTAATTCCGATGCGCTTTCAGTGTTTCATCGTCAATAGGAAGGTCCAAGGGATTTAATAAACCTGGAGTAAAGCATCGGAATCTATAACAAGTGTCACAGGAATGGTTCAAAACATAGTTAGTAAGAAGAGTCAGTCTTCTTGTCCTTAAGTCGGCATTGTGCCTTTGTTTTTAATTCCGATACAATTTCTGTGTTTCATCGTCAATAAGAATGTCCAAGGGATGCGGTAAACCTGGAGTGAAGAATCGGAATCTATAACAAGTGTCACATGAATGGTTCAAATCATAGACAGTAAGAAGATACATTCTTCTTGTACTTAAGTCGGCATTGTGCCTTTTGTATTTAATTCCGATGCAATTTCTATGTTTCATTGTCAATAAGAAGGTCCAAGGTTATACAGTAAACCTGAAGTGAAGCATTGGAATCTATAACTAGTGTCACAGGAATGGTTCAAAACATAGTCTGAAAGAAGAGTAGGTCTTCAGGTACTGAAGTCGGCATTGTGCCTTTTGTATTTAATTCCGGTGCAATTTCTGTATTTCATCGTCAATAAGAAGATCCAAGGGATACAGTAAACCTGGAGTGAAGCATCCGAATCTATAACTAGTGTCACAGGAATGGTTCAAAGCATAAACAGTAAGAAGATACAGTCTTCTTGTACTTAAGTCGGCATTGTGCCTTTTGTATTTAATTCCGATGCAATTTCTGTGTTTCATCGTCAATAAGAAGGTTTAAGGGATACAGTAAACCTGAAGTCACGCATCGGAATCTATAACTAGTGTCACAGGAATGGTTCAAAACATAGACAGTAAGAAGAGTCAGTCTTCTTGTACTTAAGTCGGCCTTGTGCTTTTTGTATTTATTTCCGATGCAATTTCTGTGTTTCATCGTCAATAAGAAGATCCAAGGGATACAGTAAACCTGGAGTGAAGCATCGGAATCTATAACTAGTGTCACAGGAATGGTTCAAAACATAGACAGTACTTAAGTCGGCATTGTGCCTTTTGTATTTAATTCCGATGCAATTTCTGTGTTTCATCATCAATAACAAGGTCCAAGGGATGCGGTAAATCTGGAGTGAAGAATCGGAATCTATAACAAGTGTCACATGAATGGTTCAAAACATAGACAGTAAGAAGATACATTCTTCTTGTACTTAAGTCGGCATTGTGCCTTTTGTATTTAATTCCGATGCAATTTCTATGTTTCATCGTCAATAAGAAGGTCCAAGGTTATACAGTAAACCTGAAGTGAAGCATTGGAATCTATAACTAGTGTAACAGGAATGGTTCAAAGCATAAACAGTAAGAAGATACAGACTTCTTGTACTTACGTCGGCATTGTGCCTTTTGTATTTAATTCCGATGCAATTTCTGTGTTTCATCGTCAATAAGAAGGTTTAAGGGATACAGTAAACCTGAAGTCACGCATCGGAATCGCTAACTAGTGTCACAGGAATGGTTCACAACATAGACAGTAAGAACAGTCAGTCTTCTTGTACTTAAGACGGTATTGTGCCTTTTGTATTTAATTCCGATGCAATTTCTGTGTTTCATCTTCAATAAGAGGGTCCACGGGATACAGTAAACCTGAACTGAAGCATCAGAATCTATAACTAGTGTCACAGGAATGGTTTAAATCATAGACAGTAAGAAGATACAGTCTTCTTGTACTTAAGTCGGTATTGTCCTTTTTGTATTAAATTCCGATGCAATTTCTGTGTTTCATCGTCAATAAGAAGGAAAGAGGGATACAGTAAACCTGAAGTGAAGCATCAGAATCTATAACTAGTGTCACAGGAATGGTTTAAGCATAGTAAGTACGAAGAGTGAGTCTTCTTGTCCTTAAGTCTTCATTGTGCCTTTTGTATTTAATTCCGATGCAATATCTGTGTTTCATCGTCAATAAGAAGGTCCAACGGATACAGTAAACCTGGAGTGAAGCATCGGAATCTATAACTAGTGTCACAGGAATGTTTCAAAACACAGACAGTAAGAAGAGTCAGTCTTCATGTACCTAAGTCGGCATTGTGCCTTTATTATTTAATTCCGATGCAATTTCTGTGTTTCATCGTCAATAAGAATGTTCAAGGGATACAGTAAACCTGACGTGAAGCATCGGAATCTATAACTAGTGTCTCAGGAATGGTTCAAAACTTAGACAGTAAGAAGAGTCAGTCTTCATGTACTTAAGTCGGCATTGTGCCTTTTGTATTTAATTCCTATGCGATTTCTGTGTTTCAACGTCAATAAGAAGGTCCAAGGGATACAGTAAACAAGGAGTGAAGCATCGGAATCTATAAGTAGTGTCACAGGAATGGTTCAAAACATAGACAGTACTTAAGTCGGCATTGTGCCTTTTGTATTTAATTCCGATGCAATTTCTTTGTTTCATCGTCAATAAGAAGGTCAGAGGGAGACAGTAAACCTGAAGTGTAGCATCAGAATCTACAACTGGGGAAACTGGAATGGTTCAAAACATAGTCAGTAAGAAGAGTCAGTCTTCTTGTACTTAAGTCGGCATTGTGCCTTTTCTATTTAATTCCGATGCAATTTCTGTGTTTCATCGTCAATAAGAATGTCAGAGGGATACTGTAAACCTAAAGTGAAGCATTGGAATCTATAACTAGTGTCACAGGAAGGGTTCAAAATATAGTCAGTAAAAAGAGTCAGTCTCTTGTACTTAAGTCGGCATTGTGCATTTTGTATTCAATTCCGATGCAATTTCTGTGTTTCATCGTCAATAAGAAGGTCCAAGGGATACAGTAAAACTGAATTCAAGCATCGGAATCTATAACTAGTGTCAGAGGAATTGTTCATAACGTAGACAGCAAGATGAGTCAGTCTTCTTGTACTTATGTTTGCATTGTGCATTTTGTATTTAAGTCCAATGCAATTTCTGTGTTTCATCGTCAATAAGAAGGTCAGAGGGATACAGTAAACTTGAAGTGAAGCATCGGAATCTATAACTAGTGTCACAGGAATGGTTCAAATCATAGTCAGTAAGAAGAGTCAGTCTTTTTGTACTTAAGTCGGCATTGTGCCTTTTGTATTTAATTCCGATGAAATTTCTGTGTTTCATCGTCAATAAGAAGGTCCAAGGAATAGAGTAAACCTGAAGTGAAGCATCGGATTCTATAACTAGTGTCACAGGAATGGTTCAAAACATATACAGTAAGAAGAGTCAGTCTCTAGTACTTAAGTCTTCATTGTGCCTTTTGTATTTAATTCCGATGCAATTTCTGTGTTTCATCGACAATAAGAAGTGCCAAGGGATACAGTATGACTGAAGTCAAGCATCGGAATCTATAACTAGTGTCGCAGGAATGGTTCAAAACATCTACAGTAAGAAGAGTCAGTGTACTTGTACTTAAGTCTACATTGTGCCTTTTCTATTTAATTCCGATGCAATTTCTGTGTTTCATCGTCAATAAGAAGGTCAGAGGGATACAGTAAACCTGAAGTGAAGCATCGGAATCTATAACTAGTGTCACAGGAATGGTTCAAAACATAGTCGGTAGGAAGAGTCAGTCTTCTTGTACTTAAGTCGGCAGAGTGCTTTTTTTATTTAATTCCGATGCAATTTCTGTGTTTCATTGTCAATAAGAAGGTCAGAGGGATACAGTAAACCTGAAGTGAAGCATCGGAATCTATAACTAGTGTCACAGGAACGGTTCAAAGCCTAGACAGTAAGAAGAGTCAGTCTTCTTGTACTTAAGTCGGCATTGTGCATTTTGTATTTAATTCCGATGCAATTTGTGTGTTTCATCGTCAATAAGAAGGTCCAAGGGAGACAGTAAACCTGGAGTGACGCTACGGAATCTATAACTAGTGTCAATGGAATGGTTCAAAACATAGACAGTAAGAAGAGTCACTCTTCAAGTACTTATGTCGGCATCGTGCCTTTTGTATTTAATTCCGGTGCAATTTCTGTGTTTCATCGTCAATAGGAAGGTCAGAGGGATACAGTAAACCTGAAGTGAAGCATCGGAATCTATAACTAGTGTCACTGGAATGGTTCAAAATATAGTCAGTAAGATGAGTCAGTCTTCTTGTCCTTAAGTCGGCATTGTGCCTTTTGTATTTAATTCCGATGCAATTTCTGTGTTTCATCGTCAATAAGAAGGTCCAAGGGATACAGTAAACCTGGAGTGAAGCATCGGAATCTATAACTAGTGTCACAGGTATGGTTCAAAACATAGACAGTACTTAAGTCGGCATTGTGCCTTTTGTATTAAATTCCGATGCAATTTCTGTGTTTCATCGGTAATAAGAAGGTCCAAGGGATACAGGAAACCTGAAGTGACGCATCGGAATCTATAACTAGTGTCAGAGGAATGGTTCAAAACATAGTCAGTAAGAAGAGTCAGTCTTTTTGTACTTAAGTCGGCAATGTGCATTTTGTGTTTAATTCCGATGTAATTTCTGTGTTTCATCGACAATAAGAAGGTCCAAATGATAGAAAGAACCTGAAGTGAAGCGTCGGAATCGCTAACTAGTGTCACAGGAATTGTTCAAAGCATAGACAGTAGGAAGAGTCAATCTTCTTGTACTTAAGTCGGCATTTTGCATTTTCTATTTAATTCCGATGGAATGTCAGTGTTTCAACGTCGATAAGAAGGTCCAAGTGATACAGTAAACCTGGAGTGAAGCATCGGAATCTATAACTAGTGTCACTGGAATGGTTCAAAACATAGTCAGTATGAAGGGTCAGTCTTCTTGTACTTATGTCGGCCTTGTGCTTTTTGTATTTATTTCCGATGCAATTTCTGTGTTTCATCGTCAATAAGAAGGTCCAAGGGATACAGTAAACCTGGAGTGAAGCATCGGAATCTATAACTAGTGTCACAGGAATGGTTCAAAACATAGACAGTACTTAAGTCGGCATTGTGCCTTTTGTATTTAATTCCGATGCAATTTCTGTGTTTCATCATCAATAACAAGGTCCAAGGGATGCGGTAAACCTGGAGTGAAGAATCGGAATCTATAACAAGTGTCACATGAATGGTTCAAAACATAGACAGTAAGAAGATACATTCTTCTTGTACTTAGGTCGGCATTGTGCCTTTTGTATTTAATTCCGATGCAATTTCTATGTTTCATCGTCAATAAGAAGGTCCAAGGTTATACAGTAAACCTGAAGTGAAGCATTGGAATCTATAACTAGTGTCACAGGAATGGTTCAATGCATAAACAGTAAGAAGATACAGACTTCTTGTACTTACGTCGGCATTGTGCCTTTTGTATTTAATTCCGATGCAATTTCTGTGTTTCATCGTCAATAAGAAGGTTTAAGGGATACAGTAAACCTGAAGTCACGCATCGGAATCTATAACTAGTGTCACAGGAATGGTTCAAAACATAGACAGTAAGAAGAGTCAGTCTTCTTGTACTTAAGTCGGCATTGTGCCTTTTCAATTTGATTCCGGTGCAATTTCTGTGTTTCATCGTCAATAAGAAGGTCAGAGGGATACAGTAAACCTGAAGTGAGGCATCGGAATCTATAATTAGTGTCACAGAATTGGTTCAAACATAGTCAGTAAGAAGAGTCAGTCTTTTTGTACTTAAGTCGGCAATGTGCCTTTTGTGTTTAATTCCGATGTAATTTCTGTGTTTCATCGTCAATAAGAAGGTCCAAATGATAGGAAGAACCTGAAGTGAAGCGTCGGAATCGCTAACTAGTGTCACAGGAATGGTTCAAAACATAGACAGTAAGAACAGTCAGTCTTCTTGTACTTAAGACGGTATTGTGCCTTTTGTATTTAATTCCGATGCAATTTCTGTGTTTCATCGTCAATAAGGTCACAGGGATACAGTAAACCTGATGTGAAGCATAGGAAGCAATAACAAGTGTCACAGGAATGGTTCAAAACATAGACAGTAGGAAGAGTCAGTCTTCTTGTCCTTAAGTCGGCATTGTGCCTTTTGTATTTAATTCCGATGCAATTTCTGTGTTTCATCTTCAATAAGAGGGTCCACGGGATACAGTAAACCTGAAGTGAAGCATCAGAATCTATAACTAGTGTCACAGGAATGGTTTAAATCATAGACAGTAAGAAGATACAGTCTTCTTGTACTTAAGTCGGCATTGTCCTTTTTGTATTAAATTCCGATGCAATTTCTGTGTTTCATCGTCAATAAGAAGGAAAGAGGGATACAGTAAACCTGAAGTGAAGCATCAGAATCTATAACTAGTGTCACAGGAATGGTTTAAGCATAGTAAGTAAGAAGAGTGAGTCTTCTTGTCCTTAAGTCGGCATTGTGCCTTTTGTATTTAATTCCGATGCAATTTCTGTGTTTCATCGTCAATAAGAAGGTCCAACGGATACAGTAAACCTGGAGTGAAGCATCGGAATCTATAACTAGTGTCACAGGAATGTTTCAAAACACAGACAGTAAGAAGAGTCAGTCTTCATGTACCTAAGTCGGCATTGTGCCTTTATTATTTAATTCCGATGCAATTTCTGTGTTTCATCGTCAATAAGAATGTTCAAGGGATACAGTAAACCTGACGTGAAGCATCGGAATCTATAACTAGTGTCTCAGGAATGGTTCAAAACTTAGACAGTAAGAAGAGTCAGTCTTCATGTACTTAAGTCGGCATTGTGCCTTTTGTATTTAATTCCTATGCGATTTCTGTGTTTCAACGTCAATAAGAAGGTCCAAGGGATACAGTAAACAAGGAGTGAAGCATCGGAATCTATAAGTAGTGTCACAGGAATGGTTCAAAACATAGACAGTACTTAAGTCGGCATTGTGCCTTTTGTATTTAATTCCGATGCAATTTCATTGTTTTATCGTCAATAAGAAGGTCAGAGGGAGACAGTAAACCTGAAGTGTAGCATCAGAATCTACAACTAGGGAAACTGGAATGGTTCAAAACATAGTCAGTAAGAAGAGTCAGTCTTCTTGTACTTAAGTCGGCATTGTGCCTTTTCTATTTAATTCCGATGCAATTTCTGTGTTTCATCGTCAATAAGAATGTCAGAGGGATACTGTAAACCTAAAGTGAAGCATTGGAATCTATAACTAGTGTCACAGGAAGGGTTCAAAATATAGTCAGTAAAAAGAGTCAGTCTCTTGTACTTAAGTCGGCATTGTGCATTTTGTATTCAATTCCGATGCAATTTCTGTGTTTCATCGTCAATAAGAAGGTCCAAGGGATACAGTAAAACTGAATTCAAGCATCGGAATCTATAACTAGTGTCAGAGGAATTGTTCATAACGTAGACAGCAAGATGAGTCAGTCTTCTTGTACTTATGTTTGCATTGTGCATTTTGTATTTAAGTCCGATGCAATTTCTGTGTTTCATCGTCAATAAGAAGGTCAGAGGGATACAGTAAACTTGAAGTGAAGCATCGGAATCTATAACTAGTGTCACAGGAATGGTTCAAATCATAGTCAGTAAGAAGAGTCAGTCTTTTTGTACTTAAGTCGGCATTGTGCCTTTTGTATTTAATTCCGATGAAATTTCTGTGTTTCATCGTCAATAAGAAGGTCCAAGGAATAGAGTAAACCTGAAGTGAAGCATCGGATTCTATAACTAGTGTCACAGGAATGGTTGAAAACATATACAGTAAGAAGAGTCAGTCTCTAGTACTTAAGTCGGCATTGTGCCTTTTGTATTTAATTCCGATGCAATTTCTGTGTTTCATCGACAATAAGAAGTGCCAAGGGATACAGTATAACTGAAGTCAAGCATCGGAATCTATAACTAGTGTCGCAGGAATGGTTCAAAACATCTACAGTAAGAAGAGTCAGTGTACTTGTACTTAAGTCTACATTGTGCCTTTTCTATTTAATTCCGATGCAATTTCTGTGTTTCATCGTCAATAAGAAGGTCAGAGGGATACAGTAAACCTGAAGTGAAGCATCGGAATCTATAACTAGTGTCACAGGAATGGTTCAAAGCATAGTCGGTAGGAAGAGTCAGTCTTCTTGTACTTAAGTCGGCAGAGTGCTTTTTTTATTTAATTCCGATGCAATTTCTGTGTTTCATTGTCAATAAGAAGGTCAGAGGGATACAGTAAACCTGAAGTGAAGCATCGGAATCTATAACTAGTGTCACAGGAACGGTTCAAAGCCTAGACAGTAAGAAGAGTCAGTCTTCTTGTACTTAAGTCGGCATTGTGCCTTTTGTATTTAATTCCGATGCAATTTGTGTGTTTCATCGTCAATAAGAAGGTCCTAGGGAGACAGTAAACGTGGATTGAAGCATCGGAATCTATAACTAGTGTCAATGGAATGGTTCAAAACATAGACAGTAAGAAGAGTCAGTCTTCAAGTACTTATGTCGGCATCGTGCCTTTTGTATTTAATTCCGGTGCAATTTCTGTGTTTCATCGTCAATAGGAAGGTCAGAGGGATACAGTAAACCTGAAGTGAAGCATCGGAATCTATAACTAGTGTCACTGGAATGGTTCAAAATATAGTCAGTAAGATGAGTCAGTCTTCTTGTCCTTAAGTCGGCATTGTGCCTTTTGTATTTAATTCCGATGCAATTTCTGTGTTTCATCGTCAATAAGAAGGTCCAAGGGATACAGTAAACCTGGAGTGAAGCATCGGAATCTATAACTAGTGTCACAGGTATGGTTCAAAACATAGACAGTACTTAAGTCGGCATTGTGCCTTTTGTATTAAATTCCGATGCAATTTCTGTGTTTCATCGGTAATAAGAAGGTCCAAGGGATACAGGAAACCTGAAGTGACGCATCGGAATCTATAACTAGTGTCAGAGGAATGGTTCAAAACATAGTCAGTAAGAAGTGTCGGTCTTCATGTACTTAAGTCGGCATTGTGCCTTTTGTATTTAATTCCGATGCAATTTCTGTGTTTCATCGTCAATAAGATGGTCCAAGGGATACAGTAAAACTGAAGTGAAGCATCGGAATCTTTAACTAGTGTCACAGGTATGGTTCAAACATAGTCAGTAAGAAGAGTCAGTCTTCTTGCACTTAAGTCGGCATTGTGCCTTTTCTATTTAATTCCGATGCAATTTCAGTGTTTCATCGTCAATAAGAAGGTCAAAGGGATACAGTAAACCTGAAGTGAAGCATCGGAATCTATAACTAGTGTCAATGGAATGGTTCAAAACATAGACAGTAAGAAGAGTCAGTCTTCAAGTACTTATGTCGGCATTGTGCCTTTTGTATTTAATTCCGGTGCAATTTCTGTGTTTCATCGTCAGTAGGAAGGTGAGAGGGATACAGTAAACCTGAAGTGAAGCATCGGAATCTATAACTAGTGTCAATGGAATGGTTCAAATCATAGACAGTAAAAAGGGTCAGTCTTCTTGTACTTAAGTCGGCATTGTGCCTTTTTTATTTAATTCCGATGCAATTTCTGTGTATCATCGTCATTGAGAAGGTCCAAGGGATACAGTATATCTGGAGTGAAGCATCGGAATCTATAACTAGTGTCACAGGAATGGTTCAAAACATAGACAAAAAGAAGATACAGTCTTCTTGTACTTAAGTCGGCGTTGTGCCTTTTGTATTTAATTCCGATGCAATTTCTGTGTTTCATCGTCAATAAGAAGGTCCAAGGGATACAGTAAACCTGAAGTCAAGCATCGGAACCTAGAGCTAGTGTCACAGGAATGGTTCAAAACATAGACAGTAAGAAGAGTCAGTCTTCTTGTACTTAAGTCGACATTGTGCCTTTTCTATTTAATTCCGGTGCAATTTCTGTGTTTCATCGTCAATAAGAAGGTCAGAGGGATACAGTATACCTGAAGTGAGGCATCGGAATCTATTCCTAGTGTCACAGGAATGTTTCAAATCATAGTCAGTAAGAAGAGTCAGTCTTTTTTTACTTAAGTCGGATATGTGCATTTTGTATTTAATTCTGATGTAATTTCTGTGTTTCGTCGTCAATATGAAGGTGCAAATGATACAGTAAACCTGAAGTGAAGCATCGGAATCGCTAACTAGTGTCACACGAATGGTTCAAAACATAGACTGTAAGAAGAGTCAGTCTTCTTGTACTTAAGTCGGTATTGTGCCTTTTGTATTTAATTCCGATGCAATTTCTGTGTTTCATCGTCAATAAGAAGGTCCAAGGGATACAGTAAACCTGAAGTGAGGCTTCGGAATCTATAACTAGTGTCACAGGAATGGTTCAAAACATAGTCAGTAACAAGAGTCAGTCTTCTTGTACTTAAGTCGGCATTGTGATTTTGTATTTAATTCCCATGACATTTCTGTGTTTCATCCTCAATAAGAAGGTCCAATAGATACAGTAAACCTGAAGTGAAGCATCGGAATCAATAACTAGTGTCACAGGAATGGTTCAAACATAGTCAGTAAGACGGGACAGTCTTCTTGTACTTAAGTCTGCATTGTGCCTTTTCTATTTAATGCCGATGCAATTTCTGAGTTTCTTCATCAATAAGATGGTCCAAGGGATACAGTAAACCTGGAGTGAAGCATCGGAATCTATAACTAGTGTCAGTGGAATGGATCAAAACATAGACAGTAAGAGGAGTCAGTCTTCTTGTCCTTAAGTCGGCATTGTGCCTTTTGTATTTAATTCCGATGCAATTTCTTTGTTTCATCGTCATTGAGAAGGTCCAAGGGATACAGTAAACCTGGAGTGCAGCATCGGAATGTATAACTAGTGCCACAGGAATGGTTCAAAACATAGACAGTAAGAAGATACAGTCTTCTTGTACTTAAGTCGGCATTGTGCATTTGTATTTAATTCCAGTGCAATTTCTGTGTTTCATCGTCAATAGGAAGGTCAGAGGGATATAGTAGACCTGAAGTGAAGGATCGGAATCTATAACTAGTGTCACGGGAATGGTTCAAAACATAGTCAGTAAGAAGAGTCAGTCTTCTTGTCCTTAAGTCGGCCTTATGCCTCTTGTATTTAATTCCGATGCAATTTCTGTGTTTTATCGTCAATAAAAAGGTCCAAGGGATACAGTAAACCTGGAGTCAGCATCGGAATCTATAACTAGTGTCACAGGAATGGTTCAAAACATAGACAGTACTTAAGTCGGCATTGTGCCTTTTGTATTTAATTCCGATGCAATTTCTGTGTTTCATCGTCAATACGAAGGTCCAAGGGATACAGTAAACCTGGAGTGAAGCATCGGAATCTATAACTAGTGTCACAGGAATGGTTCAAAGCATAGACAGTACTTAAGTGGGCATTGTGCCATTTGTATTTAATTCCGATGCAATTTCTTTATTTCATCGTCAATAAGAAGGTCAGAGGGATACAGTAAACCTGATGTGAAGCTTCGGAATCTATAACTAATGTCACAGGAATAGTTCAAAACATAGATAGTAAGAAGTGTCAGTCTACTTGTACTTAAGTCGGCATTGTGCCTTTTGTATTTAATTCCGATGCAATTTCTGTGTTTCTTCGTCAATAGAAGGGTCCAAGGGATACAGTAAACCTGGAGTGTAGCATCAGAATCCATAACTAGTGTCACAGGAATGGTTCAAAACATAGACAGTAAGAAGAGTCAGTCTTCATGTACCTAAGTCGGCATTGTGCCTTTTGTATTTAGTTCCGATGCAATTTCTGTGTTTCATCGTTAATAAGAAGGTCCAAGGGATACAGTAAACCTGAAGTGAAGCATCGCAATCTATAACTAGTGTCAGAGGAATGGTTCAATGCATAGTCAGTAAGAAGAGTCAGTCTTCTTGTACTTAAGTCGGCATTTTGCATTTTCTATTTAATTCCGATGCAATGTCAGTGTCTCAACGTCAATAAGACGGTCCAAGGGATACAGTAAACCTGGAGTGAAGCATCGGAATCTATAACTAGTGTCACTGGAATGGTTCAAAACGTAGTCAGTAAGATGGGTCAGTCTTCTTGTACTTAAGTCGGCCTTGTGCTTTTTGTATTTAATTCCGATGCAATTTCTGTGTTTCATCGTCAATAAGAAGGTCCAAGGGATACAGTAAACCTGGAGTCAGCATCGGAATCTATAACTAGTGTCACAGGAATGGTTCAAAACATAGACAGTACTTAAGTCGGCATTGTGCCTTTTGTATTTAATTCCGATGCAATTTCTGTGTTTCATCGTCAATACGAAGGTCCAAGGGATACAGTAAACCTGAAGTGAAGCATCGGAATCTATAATTAGAGTCACAGGAATGGTTCAAAGCATAGTCACTAAGAAGAGTCAGTCTTCTTGTACTTAAGTCGGCATTGTGACTTTTCAATTTGATTCCGGTGCAATTTCTGTGTTTCATCGTCAATAAGAAGGTCAGAGGGATACAGTAAACCTGAAGTGAGGCATCGGAATCTATAATTAGTGTCTCAGAATTGGTTCAAAACATAGTCAGTAAGAAGAGTCAGTCTTTTTGTACTTAATTCAGCAATGTGCATTTTGTGTTTAATTCCGATGTAATTTCTGTGTTTCATCGTCAATAAGAAGGTCCAAATGATAGAAAGAACCTGAAGTGAAGCGTCGGAATCGCTAACTAGTGTCACAGGAATGTTTCAAAACATAGACAGTAAGAACAGTCAGTCTTCTTGTACTTAAGTCGGTATTGTGCCTTTTGTATTTAATTCCGATGCAATTTCTGTGTTTCATCGTCAATAAGGTCACAGGCATACAGTAAACTTGATGTGAAGCATCGGAAACAGTAACAAGTGTCACAGGAATGGTTCAAAACATAGACAGTAGGAAGAGTCAGTCTTCTTGTCCTTAAGTCGGCATTGTGCCTTTTGTATTTAATTCCGATGCAATTTCTGTGTTTTATCTTCAATAAGAAGGAAAGAGGGATACAGTAAACCTAAAGTGAAGCATCAGAATCTATAACTAGTGTCACAGGAATGGTTTAAAACATAGTAAGTAAGAAGAGTGAGTCTTCTTGTTCTTAAGTCGGCATTGTGCCTATTGTCTTTAATTCCGATGCAATTTCTGTGTTTTATCGTCAATAAGAAGGTCCAAGGGATACAGTAAACCTGGAGTGAAGCATCGGAATCTATAACTAGTGTCACAGGAATGGTTCAAATCATAGACAGTAAGAAGATACAGTCTTCTTGTACTTAAGTCGGTATTGTACTTTTTGTATTTAATTCCGATGCAATTTCTGTGTTTCATCGTCAATAAGAAGGAAAGAGGGATACAGTAAACCTAAAGTGAAGCATCAGAATCTATAACTAGTGTCACAGGAATGGTTTAAAACATAGTAAGTAAGAAGAGTGGGTCTTCTTGTTCTTAAGTCGGCATTGTGCCTATTGTCTTTAATTCCGATGCAATTTCTGTGTTTTATCAACAATAAGAAGGTCCAAGGGATACAGTAAACCTGGAGTGAAGCATCGGAATCTATAACTAGTGTCACAGGAATGGTTCAAAACATAGTCAGTAAGAAGAGTCAGTCTTCATGCACCTAAGTCGGCATTGTGCATTTTGTATTTAAATCCGATGCTATTTCTGTGTTTCATCGTTAATAAGAAGGTCCAAGGGATACAGTAAACCTGAAATGAAGCATCGCAATCTATAACTAGTGTCACAGGAATGGTTCAATGCATAGTCAGTAAGAAGAGTCAGTCTTCTTGTACTTAAGTCGGCATTTTGCATTGTCTATTTAATTCCGATGCAATGTCAGTGTTTCAACGACAATAAGAAGGTCCAAGGGATACAGTAAACCTGGTGTGAAGCATCGGAATCTATAACTAGTGTCACTGGAATGGTTCAAAACATAGTCAGTAAGAAGGGTCATTCTTCTTGTACTTAAGTCGGCCTTGTGCTTTTTGTATTTATTTCCGATGCAATTTCTGTGTTTCATCGTCAATAAGAAGGTCCAAGGGATACAGTAAACCTGGAGTGAAGCATCGGAATCTATAACTAGTGTCAATGGAATGGTTCAAAACATAGACAGTACTTAAGTCGGCATTGTGCCTTTTGTATTTAATTCCGATGCAATTTCTGTGTTTCATCATCAATAAGAAGGTCCAAGGGATACATTAAACCTGAAGTGATGCATCGGAATCTATAATTAGAGTCACAGGAATGGTTCAAAGCATAGTCACTAAGAAGAGTCAGTCTTCATGTACTTAAGTCGGTATTGTGCCTTTTGTATTTAATTGCAGTGCAATTTCTGTGTTTCTTGTCAATACGAAGGTCAGAGGGATACAGTAAACCTGAAGTGAAGCATCGGAATCTATAACTAGTGTCACAGGATTGGTTCTAAACATGGTCAGTAAGGAGAGTCAGTCTTCTTGTCCTTAAGTCGGCATTGTGCCTTTTGTATTTATTTCCGATGCAATTTCTGTGTTTCATCGTCAATCAGAAGGTCCAAGGGATACAGTAAACCTGGAGTGAAGCATCGGAATCTATAACTAGTGTCACAGGAATGGTTCAAAACATAGACAGTACTTAAGTCGGCATTGTGCCTTTTGTATGTAATTCCGATGCAATTTCTGTGTTTCATCATCAATAAGAAGGTCCAAGGGATACAGTAAACCTGGAGTGAAGCATCGGAATCTATAACTAGTGTCAATGGAATGGTTCAAAACATAGACAGTACTTAAGTCGGCATTGTGCCTTTTGTATTTAATTCCGATGCAATTTCTGTGTTTCATCATCAATAAGAAGGTCCAAGGGATACATTAAACCTGAAGTGATGCATCGGAATCTATAATTAGAGTCACAGGAATGGTTCAAAGCATAGTCACTAAGAAGAGTCAGTCTTCATGTACTTAAGTCGGTATTGTGCCTTTTGTATTTAATTGCAGTGCAATTTCTGTGTTTCTTGTCAATACGAAGGTCAGAGGGATACAGTAAACCTGGAGTGAAGCATCGGAATCTATAACTAGTGTCACAGGTATGGTGCAAAACATAGACAGTAAGAAGATACAGTCATCTTCTACTTCAGTCAGCATTGTGCCTTTTGTATTTAATTCCGTTGCAATTTCTGTGTTTCATCGTCAACACGAAGGTCAGTGCGATGCAGTAAACCTGAAGTGAAGCTTCGGAATCTATAACTAGTTCACAGGAATGGTTCAAAACATAGTCAGTAAGAAGAGTCAGTCTTCTTGTCCTTATGTCGGCATTGTGCCTTTTGTATTTCATTCCGATGCAATTTCTGTGTTTCATCGTGAATAAGAAGGTCCAAGGGAAACAGTAAACCTGGAGTGAAGCATCGGATTCTATAACTAGTGTCAATGGAATGGTTCAAAACATAGACAGTAAGAAGAGTCAGTCTTCAAGTACTTATGTCGGCATCGTGCCTTTTTATTTAATTCCGGTGCAATTTCTGTGTTTCATCGTCAATAGGAAGGTCAGAGGGATACAGTAAACCTGAAGTGAAGCATCGGAATCTATAACTAGTGTCACTGGAATGGTTCAAAACATAGTCAGTAAGATGAGTCAGGCTTCTTGTCCTTAAGTCGGCATTGTGCTTTTTGTATTTAATTCCGATGCAATTTCTGTGTTTCATCGTCAATAAGAAGGTCCAAGGGATACAGTAAACCTGGAGTAAAGCATCGGAATCTATAACTAGTGTCCCAGGTGTGGCTCAAACATAGACAGTACTTAAGTCGGCATTGTGCCTTTTGTATTAAATTCCAATGCAATTTCTGTGTTTCATCGTTAATAAGATGGTCCAAGGGATACAGGAAACCTGAAGTGAAGCATCGGAATCAATAACTAGTGTCAGAGGAATGGTTCAAAAGCATAGTCAGTAAGAAGTGTCGGTCTTCATGTACTTAAGTCGGCATTGTGCCTTTTGTATTTAATTCAAATGTGATTTCTGTGTTTCATCGTCAATAAGATGGTCCAAGGGATACAGTAAACCTGAAGTGAAGCATCGGAATCTATAACTAGGGTCACAGGAATGGTTCAAATCATAGTCACTAAGAAGAGTCAGTCTTCATGTACTTAAGTCGGCATTGTGCCTTTTGTATTTAATTCCGATGCAATTTCTGTGTTTCATCGTCAATAAGAAGGTCCAAGGGATACTGTAAAACTGAAGTGAAGCATCGGAATCTTTAACTAGTGTCACAGGTATGGTTCAAAACATAGTCAGTAAGAAGAGTCAGTCTTCCTGCACTTAAGTCGGCATTGTGCCTTTTCTATTTAATTCCGATGCAATTTCAGTGTTTCATCGTCAATAAGAAGGTCAAAGGGATACAGTAAACCTGAAGTGAAGCATCGGAATCTATGACTAGTGTCAATGGAATGGTTCAAAACATAGACAGTAAGAAGGGTCAGTCTTCAAGTACTTATGTCGGCATTGTGCCTTTTGTATTTAATTCCGGTGCAATTTCTGTGTTTCATCGTCAATAGGAAGGTGAGAGAGATACAGTAAACCTGAAGTGAAGCATCGGAATCTATAACTAGTGTCAATGGAATGGTTCAAATCATAGACAGTAAGAACAGTCAGTCTTCTTGTACTTAAGTCGGCATTGTGCCTTTCGTATTTAATTCCGATGCAATTCTGTGTATAATCGTCATTGAGAAGGTCCAAGGGATACAGTAAACCTGGAGTGAAGCATCGGAATCTATAACTAGTGTCACAGGAATGGTTCAAAACATAGACAAAAAGAAGATGCAGTCTTCTTGTACTTAAGTCGGCATTGTGCCTTTTGTATTTAATTCCGATGCAATTTCTGTGTTTCATCGTCAATAAGAGTGTCCAAGGGATACAGTAAACCTGAAGTCAAGCATCGGAATCTATAACTAGTGTCATAGGAATGGTTCAAAACATAGACAGTAAGAAGAGTCAGTCTTCTTGTACTTAAGTCGACATTGTGCCTTTTCTATTTAATTCCGGTGCAATTTCTGTGTTTCATCGTCAATAAGAAGGTCAGAAAGATACAGTATACCTGAAGTGAGGCATCGGAATCTATTCCTAGTGTCACAGGAATGTTTCAAAACATAGTCAGTAAGAAGAGTCAGTCTTTTTTTACTTAAGTCGGCATTGTGCCTTTTCTATTTAATTCCGGTGCAATTTCTGTGTTTCATCGTCAAAAAGAAGGTCAGAGGGATACAGTATACCTGAAGTGAGGCATCGGAATCTATTCCTAGTGTCACAGGAATGGTTCAAAACATAGATAGTAGGAAGAGTCAGTCTTCTTGTACTTAAGTCGGCATTGTGCCTTTTCTATTTAATTCCGATGCAATTTCTGGGTTTCATCGTCAATAAGAACGTCCATGGGATACAGTAAACCTGAAGTGAAGCATCGGAATCTATAACTAGTGTTACAGGAATGGTTCAAAGCATAGACAGTAGGAAGAGTCAGTCTTCTTGTACTTAAGTCGGCATTGTGCCTTTTGTATTTAAATCCGATGCAATTTCTGTGTATCATCGTCAATAAAAAGGTCTAAGGGATACAGTAAACCTGAAGTGAAGCATCGGAATCTCTAACTAGTGTCACAGGAATGGTTCAACACATTGTCAGTAAGAAGATTCAGTCTTCTTGTACTTAAGTTGGCATTGTGCCTTTTGTATTTAATTCCGATGCAATTTCTGTGTTTCATCCTCAATAACAAGGTATAAGGGATACAGTAAACCTGAAGTGAAGCGTCGGAATGTGTAACTAGCGTCACAGGTGTGGTTCAAAACATAGACACTAAGAAGAGTCAGTCTGCTTGTACTTAAGACGGCATTGTGCATTTTCTATTTAATTCCGATGCAATTTCTGTGTTTCATCGTCAATAAGAAGGTCAGAGGGTTAGAGTGAACCTGAGGTGAAGCTTCGGATTCTATAACTAGTGCCACAGGAATGGTTCAAAACATAGACAGTAAGAAGATACAGTCTTCTGGTACTTAAGTCGGCATTGTGCCTTTTGTATTTAATTCCAGTGCAATTTCTGTGTTTCATCGTCAAAAGGAAGGTCAGAGGGATATAGTAGACCTGAAGTGAAGCATCGGAATCTATAACTAGTGTCACAGGAATGGTTCAAAAGATAGTCAGTAAGAAGAGTCAGTCTTCTTGTCCTTAAGTCGGCCTTATGCTTCTTGTATTTAATTACGATGCAATTTCTGTGTTTTATCGTCAATAAGAAGGTTCAAGGGATACAGTAAACCCGGAGTGAAGCATCGGAATCTATAACTAGTGTCACAGGAATGGTTCAAAGCATAGACAGTACTTAAGTCGGCATCGTGCCATTTGTATTTAATTCCGATGCAATTTCTGTGTTTCATCGTCAATAAGACGGTCAGAGGGATACAGTAAACCTGAAGTGTAGCATCGGAATCTACAACTAGTGTCACAGGAATGGTTCAAATCATAGTCAGCAAGAAGAGTAAGTCTTCTTGTACTTAAGTCGGCATTGTGCCCTTTGTATTTAATTCCGATGCAATTTCTGTGTTTCATCGTCAATAAGAAGGTTCAAGGGATACAGTAAAACTGACGTCATGCATCGGAATCTATAACTAGTGACACAGGAATGGTTCAACACATATTCAGTAAGAAGAGTCAGTCTTCTTGTACTTAAGGTGTCATTGTGCCTTTTGTATTTAATTCCGATGCAATTTCTGTGTTTCATCCTCAATAACAAGGTATAAGGGATACAGTAAACCTGAAGTGAAGCGTCGGAATGTGTAACTAGCGTCACAGGTGTGGTTCAAAACATAGACACTAAGAAGAGTCAGTCCGCTTGTACTTAAGACGGCATTGTGCTTTTTCTATTTAATTCCGTTGCTATTTCTGTGTTTCATCGTCAATAAGAAGGACAGAGGGACACAGTAAAAGTGAAGTGAAGCATCGGAATCTATAACTAGTGTCACAGGGATGGTTCAAACATAGTCAGTAAGAAGAGTCAGTCTTTTTGTACTTAAGTCGGCATTGTGCCCTTTGTATTTAATTCCGATGCAATTTCTGAGTTTCATCGTCAATAAGAAGGTCCAAGGGATACAGTAAACCTGAAGTGAAGCATCGAAACCTATAACTATAGTCACAGGATTGGTTCAAATCATAGACAGTAAGAACAGTCAGTCTTCTTGTCCTTAAGTCGGCATTGTGCCCTTTGTATTTAATTCCGATGGAACTTCTGTGTGTCATCGTCAATACGAAGGTCCAAGGGATACAGTAAACCTGAAGTGAAGCATCGGAATCTATAACTAGTCTCACAGGAATGGTTCAAAGCATAGACAGTAAGAAGAGTCAGCCATCTTGTCCTTAAGTCGGCATTGTGCCTTTTGTATTTAATTCCGATGCATTTTCTGTGTTTCATCGTCAATAAGAAGGTCAGAGGGATACAGTAAACCTGAAGTGAAGCATCGGAATCTATAACTAGTGTCACAGGAATGGTTCAATTCATAGTCAGTAAGAAGAGTCAGTCTTTTTGTACTTAAGTCGGCATTGTGCTTTTGTATTTAATTCCGATGCAATTTCTGTGTTTCATCGTCAATAAGAAGGTCCAAGGGATAGAGTAAACCTGAAGTGAAGCATCGGATTCTATAACTAGTGTCACAGGAATGGTTCAAAGCATAGACAGTAAGAAGAGTCAGTCTCTAGTACTTAAGTCGGCATTGTGCCTTTTGTATTTAATTCCGATGCAATTTCTGTGTTTCATCGTCAATAAGAAGGTCAGAGGGATACAGTAAACCTGAAGTGAAGCATCGGAATCTATAACTAGTGTCACAGGAACGGTTCAAAGCCTAGACAGTAAGAAGAGTCAGTCTTCTTGTACTTAAGTCGGCATTGTGCCTTTTGTATTTAATTCCGGTGCAATTTGTGTGATTCATCGTCAGTAAGAAGGTCCAATTAATACAGTAAACCTGAAGTGAAGCATTGGAATCTATAATTAGTGTCACAGGAGTGGTTCAAAACATAGACAGTAAGAAGAGTCAGTCTTCTTGTACTTAAGTTGGCATTGTGCCTTTTCTATTTCATTCCGATGCGATTTCTGTGTTTCATTGTCAATAAGAAGGTCCAAGGGATACAGTAAAAATGAAGTGAAGCATCGGATTCCATAACTAGTGTCACAGGTATGGTGCAAAACATAGACAGTAAGAAGATACAGTCTTCATGTACTTAAGTCGGCATTGTGCTTTTTGTATTTAATTCCGTTGCAATTTCTGTGTTTCATCGTCAACACGAAGGTCAGTGTGATGCAGTAAACCTGAAGTGAAGCTTCGGAATCTATAACTAGTTCACAGGAATGGTTCAAAACATAGTCAGTAAGAAGAGTCAGTCTTCTTGTCCTTAAGCAGGCATTGTGCATTTTGTATTTAATTCCGATGCAATTTCTGTGTTTCATCGTGAATAAGAAGGTCCAAGGGATACAGTAAACCTGGAGTGAAGCATCGTAATCTATAACTAGTGTCAATGGAATGGTTCAAATCATAGACAGTAAGAAGAGTCAGTCTTCAAGTACTTATGCCGGCATCGTGCCTTTTGTATTTAATTCCGGTGCAATTTCTGTGTTTCATCGTCAGCAGGAAGGTCAGAGGGATACAGTAAACCTGAAGTGAAGCATCGGAATCTATAACTAGTGTCACTGGAATGGTTCAATACATAGTCAGTAAGATGAGTCAGTCTTCTTGTCCTTAAGTCGGCATTGTGCCATTTGTATTTAATTCCGATGCAATTTCTGTGTTTCACCGTCAATAAGAAGGTCCAAGGGATACAGTAAACCTGGAGTGACGCATCTGAATCTATAACAAGTGTCACAGGTATGGTTCAAAACATAGACAGCACTTAAGTCGGCGTTGTGCCTTTTGTATTAAATTCCGATGCAATTTCTGTGTTTCATCGTCAATAAGAAGGTCCAAGGGATACAGTAAACCTGAAGTGAAGCATCGGAATCTATAACTAGTGTCAGAGGTATGGTTCAAAACATAGTCAGTAAGAAGTGTCGGTCTTCATGTACGTAAGTCGGCATTGTGCCTTTTGTATTTAATTCCGATGCAATTTCTGTGTTTAATCGTCAATAAGATGCTCCTAGGGATACAGTAAACATGAAGTGAAGCATCGGAATCTATAACTAGGGTCACAGGAATGGTTCAAATCATAGTCACTAAGAAGAGTCAGTCTTCATGTACTTAAGTCGGCATTGTGATTTTTGTATTTAATTCCGATGCAATTTCTGTGTTTCATCGTCAATAAGAAGGTCCAAGGGATACAGTTAAACTGAAGTGAAGCATCGGAATCTATAACTAGTGTCACAGGTATGGTTCAAATCATAGTCAGTAAGAAGAGCCAGTCTTCATGTACTTAAGTCGGCATTGTGCCTTTTGTATTTAAATCCAGTGCAATTTCTGTGTTTCATCGTCAATAAGAAGGTCAGAGGGATACAGTAAACCTGAAGTGAGGCATCGGAATCTATCACTAGTGTCACAGGAATGGTTCAAAACATAGTCAGTAAGAAGAGTCAGTCTTCTTGTCCTTAAGTCGGCATTGTGCGTTTTGTATTTAATTCCGATGCAATTTCTGTGTTTCATCGTCATTGAGACGGTCCAAGGGATACAGTAAACCTGGAGTGCAGCATCGGAATGTATAACTAGTACCACAGGAATGATTCAAAACATAGACAGTAAGAAGATACAGTCTTCTAGTACTTAAGTCGGCATTGTGCCTTTTGTATTTAATTCCGATGTAACTTCTGTGTTTCATCGTCAATAAGAAGGTCCAAATGATACGGTAAACGTGAAGTGAAGCATCGGAATCGCTAACTAGTGTCACAGTAATGGTTCAAAACATAGACTGTAAGAAGAGTCAGTCTTCTTGTACTTAAGTCGGTATTGTCCCTTTTGTATTTAATTTCGATGCAATTTCTGTGTTTCATCGTCAATAAGAAGGTCCAAGGGATACAGTAAACCTGAAGTGAAGCTTCGGAATCTATAACTAGTGTCACAGGAATGGTTCAAGACATAGTCAGTAAGAGGAGTCAGTCTTCATGTACTAAAGTCCGCATTGTGCCTTTTGTATTTAATTCCCATGCCATTTCTATGTTTCTTCCTCAATAAGAAGGTCCAATAGATACAGTGAACCTGAAGTGAAGCATCGGAATCAATAACTAGTGTCACAGGAATGGTTCAAACATAGTCAGTAAGAAGGGTCAGTCTTCTTGTACTTAAGCCGGCATTGTGCCTTTTCTATTTAATGCCGATGCAATTTCAGAGTTTCATCGTCAATAAGAAGGTCCAAGCGATACAGTAAACCTGGAGTGAAGCATCGGAATCTATAACTAGTGTCACTGGAATGGTTCAAAACATAGTCAGTAAGATGAGTCAGTCTTCTTGTCCTTAAGTCGGCATTGTGCCATTTGTATTTAATTCCGATGCAATTTCTGTGTTTCACCGTCAATAAGAAGGTCCAAGGGATACAGTAAACCTGGAGTGACGCATCTGAATCTATAACAAGTGTCACAGGTATGGTTCAAAACATAGACAGCACTTAAGTCGGCGTTGTGCCTTTTGTATTAAATTCCGATGCAATTTCTGTGTTTCATCGTTAACAAGAAGGTCCAAGGGATACAGGAAACCTGAAGTGAAGCATCGGAATCTATAACTAGTGTCAGAGGTATGGTTCAAAACATAGTCAGTAAGAAGTGTCGGTCTTCATGTACGTAAGTCGGCATTGTGCCTTTTGTTTTTAATTCCGATGCAATTTCTGTGTTTAATCGTCAATAAGATGCTCCTAGGGATACAGTAAACATGAAGTGAAGCATCGGAATCTATAACTAGGGTCACAGGAATGGTTCAAATCATAGTCACTAAGAAGAGTCAGTCTTCATGTACTTAAGTCGGCATTGTGATTTTTGTATTTAATTCCGATGCAATTTCTGTGTTTCATCGTCAATAAGAAGGTCCAAGGGATACAGTTAAACTGAAGTGAAGCATCGGAATCTATAACTAGTGTCACAGGTATGGTTCTAATCATAGTCAGTAAGAAGAGCCAGTCTTCATGTACTTAAGTCGGCATTGTGCCTTTTGTATTTAAATCCAGTGCAATTTCTGTGTTTCATCGTCAATAAGAAGGTCAGAGGGATACAGTAAACCTGAAGTGAGGCATCGGAATCTATCACTAGTGTCACAGGAATGGTTCAAAACATAGTCAGTAAGAAGAGTCAGTCTTCTTGTCCTTAAGTCGGCATTGTGCCTTTTGTATTTAATTCCGATGCAATTTCTGTGTTTCATCGTCATTGAGAAGGTCCAAGGGATACAGTAAACCTGGAGTGCAGCATCGGAATGTATAACTAGTACCACAGGAATGGTTCAAAACATAGACAGTAAGAAGATACAGTCTTCTAGTACTTAAGTCGGCATTGTGCCTTTTGTATTTAATTCCGATGTAACTTCTGTGTTTCATCGTCAATAAGAAGGTCCAAATGATACGGTAAACGTGAAGTGAAGCATCGGAATCGCTAACTAGTGTCACAGTAATGGTTCAAAACATAGACTGTAAGAAGAGTCAGTCTTCTTGTACTTAAGTCGGTATTGTCCCTTTTGTATTTAATTTCGATGCAATTTCTGTGTTTCATCGTCAATAAGAAGGTCCAAGGGATACAGTAAACCTGAAGTGAAGCTTCGGAATCTATAACTAGTGTCACAGGAATGGTTCAAGACATAGTCAGTAAGAGGAGTCAGTCTTCATGTACTAAAGTCCGCATTGTGCCTTTTGTATTTAATTCCCATGCCATTTCTATGTTTCTTCCTCAATAAGAAGGTCCAATAGATACAGTGAACCTGAAGTGAAGCATCGGAATCAATAACTAGTGTCACAGGAATGGTTCAAACATAGTCAGTAAGAAGGGTCAGTCTTCTTGTACTTAAGCCGGCATTGTGCCTTTTCTATTCAATGCCGATGCAATTTCAGAGTTTCATCGTCAATAAGAAGGTCCAAGCGATACAGTAAACCTGGAGTAAAGCATCGGAATCTATAACTAGTGTCAGTGGAATGGTTCAAAACATAGACAGTAAGAAGAGTCAGTCTTCTTGTCCTTAAGTCGGCATTGTGCCTTTTGTATTTAATTCCGATGCAATTTCTGTGTTTCATCGTCATTGAGAAGGTCCAAGGGATACAGTAAACCTGGAGTGCAGCATCGGAATGTATAGCTAGTGCCACAGGAATGGTTCATAACATAGACAGTAAGAAGATACAGTCTTCTTGTACTTAAGTCGGCATTGTGCCTTTTGTATTTCATTCCGGGGCAATTTCTGTGTTTCATCGTCAATAGGAAGGTCAGAGGGATATAGTAGACCTGAAGTGAAGCATCGGAATCTATAACTAGTGTCACAGGAATGGTCCAAAACATAGTCAGTAAGAAGAGTCAGTCTTCTTGTACTTAAATCGGCATTGTGCCTCTTCTATTAATTCCGAAGCAATTTCTGTGTTACATCGTCAATAAGAAGGTCAGAGGGATACAGTAAACCTGAAGTGAAGCATCGGAATCTATAACTAGTGTCACAGAAATGGTTCAAAATATTGTCAGTAAGAAAAGTCAGTCTCCTGTACTTAAGTCGGCATTGTGCCATTTGTATGTAATTCCGATGCAATTTCTGTGTTTCATCGTCAATAAGAAGGTCCAAGGGATACAGTAAAACTGACGTCATGCATCGGAATCTATAACTACTGACACAGGAATGGATAAAAGCATAGACAGTACGAAGAGTCAGTCCTCTTGTACTTAAGTCGGCATTGTGCCTTTTCTATTTAATTCCGATGCAATTTCTGTGCTTCATCGTCAATAAGAAGGTCCAAGGGATACAGTAAACCTGAAGTGAAGCATCGAAATCTATAACTATAGTCACAGGATTGGTTCAGAACATAGACAGTAAGAAGAGTCAGTCTTCTTGTCCTTAAGTCGGCATTGTGCCCTTTGTATTTAATTCCGATGCAATTTCTGTGTGTCATCGTCAGTACGAAGGTCCAAGGGATACAGTAAACCTGAAGTGAAGCATCGGAATCTATAAATAGTCTGACAGGAATGGTTCAAAGCATAGACAGTAAGAAGAGTCAGTCTCTAGTACTTATGTCGGCATAGTGCCTTTTGTATTTAATTCCGATTCAATTTCTGTGTTTCATCGTCAATAAGAAGGTCAGAGGGATATAGTAAACCTGAAGTGAAGCATCGGAATCTATAACTAGTATCACAGGAAAGGTTCAAACATAGTCAGTAAGAAGTGTCAGTCTTTTTGTACTGAAGTCGGCATTGTGCCTTTTGTATTTAATTCCAATGCAATTTCTGAGTTTCATCGTCAATAAGAAGGTCCAAGGGATACAGTAAAGCTGAAGTGAAGCATCGGAATCTATAACTAGTGTTACAGGATTCGTGCAAAGCATAGACAGTAAGAAGAGTCAGACTTCTTGTACTTAAGCCGGCATTGTGCATTTTGTATTTAATTCCGATGCAATTTCTGTGTTTCAACGTCAATAAGAAGGTCCAAGGGATACAGTAACCTAACGTAAAGCATCGGAATATATAACTAGTGTCACAGGTATGGTTCAAAACATAGTCAGTATGAAGAGGCAGTCTTCTTGTCCTTAAGTCGGCATTGTGCATTTTGTATTTAATTCCGATGCAATATCTTTGTTTCATCGTCATTAAGAAGGTCCAAGGGATACAGTAAACGTTGAGTGAAGCATCGGAATCTATAACTAGTGTCAAAGGAATGGTTCAAAACATAGACAGTAAGAAGAGTCAGTCTTCTTGGACTTAAGTCTGCATTGTGCCTTTTGTATTTATTTCTGGTGCTATTTCCGTGTTTCATCGTCTATACGAAGGTCAGAGGGATACAGTAAACCTGAAGTGAAGCTTCGGAATCTACAACTAGTGTCACAGGAATGGTTCAAAACATAGTCAGTAAGATGAGTCAGTCTTCATGTACTGAAGTCGGCATTCTGCCTTTTGTATTTAATTCCGATCCCATTTGTGTGTTTCATCGTCAATAAGAAGATCCAATAGATACAGTAAACCTGAAGTGAAACATCGGAATCTATAACTAGTGTCACAGGAATGGTTCAAAACATAGTCAGTAAGAAGAGTCAGTCTTCTTGTCCTTAAGTCGGCCTTATGCCTTTTGTATTTTATTCCGATGCAATTTCTGTGTTTTATCGTCAATAAGAAGGTCCAAGGGATACAGTAAACCTGGAGTGAAGCATCGGAATCTATAACTAGTGTCACAGGATTGGTTCAAAGCATAGACAGTACTTAAGTCGGCATTGTGCCTTTTGTATTTAATTCCGATGCAATTTCTGTGTTTCATCGTCAATAAGAAGGTCCAAGGGATACAGTAAAACTGACGTCATGCATCGGAATCTATAACTAGTGTCACAGGAATGGATCAAAACATAGACAGTAGGAAGAGTCAGTCCTCTTGTACTTAAGTATGCATTGTGCCTTTTCTATTTAATTCCAATGCAATTTCTGTGTTTCATCGTCAATAAGAATGTCAGAGGAGATACAGTAAACCTGAAGTGAAGCATCGGAATCTATACCTAGTGTCCATGGAATGGTTCAAAACATAGTCAGTAAGAAGAGTCAGTCTTCTTGTACTTAAGTCTGCATTGTGCCTTTTGTATTTAATTTTTATGCAATTTCTGTTTTTCATCGTCAATAAGAAGGTCAGAGGGATACAGTAAACCTGAAGTGAAGCATAGGAATCTATAACTAGTTTCACAGGAATGGTTCAAACATAGTCAGTAAGAAGAGTCAGTGTTTTTCTGCTTAAGTCGGCATTGTGCTTTTTGCGTTTAATTCCGATGCAATTTCTGAGTTTCATCGTCAATAAGAAGGCCCAAGGGATACAGTAAACCTGAAGTGAAGCATCGGAATATATAACTATTGTCAATGGAATGGTTCTAAACATAGAAAGTAAGAAGAATCAGTCTTCTTGTACTTAGGTCGGCATTGTGCCTTTTGTATTTAATTCCGGTGCAATTTCAGTGTGTCATCGTCAATACGAAGGTCAGAGGGATACAGTAAACCTGAAGTGAAGCATCGGAATCTATAACTAGTGTCACAGGAATGGTTCAAAACATAGTCAGTAAGAAGAGTCAGTCTTCTTGTCCATATGTCGGCATTGTGCCTTTCGTATTTAATTCCGATGCAATTTCAGTATTTCATCGTCAATTAGAAGGTCCGAGGATACAGTAAACTTGAAGTGAAGCATCGGAATCTATAACTCGTGCACATGAATGTTTCAAAACATAGACAGTAAGAGAGTCAGACTTCTTGTACTTAAGTCGGCATTGTGCCTTTTGTATTTAATGCCGATGCAATTTCTGTGTTCAACGTCAATAAGAAGGTCCCAGGGATACAGAAACCTAAAGTGAAGCATCCGAATATATAACTAGTGTCACAGGAATGGTTCAAAACATAGACAGTAAGAAGTGTCAGTCTTCTTGTACTTAAGTCGGTATTGTGCCTTTTGCATATATTTCCGATGCAATTTCTGTGTTTCATCGTCAATAAAGTCAGAGGGATACAGTAAACCTGAAGTGAAGCATCGGAATCTATAACTAGTATCGCAGGAATGGTTCAAAACATAGATAGTAGGAAGAGTCAGTCTTCTTGTACTTAAGTCGGCATTGTGCCTTTTGTATTTAATTCCGATGCTATTTCTGTGTTTCATCGTCAATAAGAATGTCCAAGGGATACAGTAAACCTGGAGTGTCGCATCGGAATCTATAACTAGTGTCACAGAGAATGGTTAAAAACATAGAGAGTAAGAGGAGTCGGACTTCTTGTACTTAAGTCAGCATTGTGCCTTTTGTATTTATTTCCGATTCTAATTTTGTGTTTCATCGTCAATACGAAGGTCCAAGGGATACGGTAAACCTGAAGTGAAGCCTCGGAGTCTATAAATAGTGTCACAGGAATGGCTCAAAACATAGTCAGTAAGAGGTGTCAGTCTTCTTGTACTTTAGTCGGCATTGTGCCTTTTCAATTTAATTCCGATGCAATTTCTGTGTTTCATCGTCAATAAGAAGGTCAGAGGGATAAAGTAAACCTGAAGAGAAGCATCGGAATCTATAACTAGTGTCACAGGAATGGTTCATAGCATAGTCAGTAAGAAGAGTCAGTCTCTTGTACTTAAGTCGGCTTTGTGTCTTTTGTATTTAATTCCGATGCAATTTTTGAATTTCATCGTCCATAAGAAGGTCTAAGGGATACAGTAGACCTGAAGTCAAGCATCGGAATCTTTAACTAGTGTCACAGGAGTGGTTCAAAACATAGTCAGTAAGAGGAGTCAGTCTTTTAGTACTTAAGTCGGCATTGTGCCTTTTGTGTTTAATTCCGATGCACTTTCTGTGTTTCTGTGTTTCATCGTCAATAAGAAGGTCCAAGGGATACAGTAAACCTGAAGTGAAGCATCGGAATCCGTAACTAGTTTCACAGGATTGGTTCAAAACATAGACAGTAAGAAGAGTCAGTCTTCTTGTACTTAAGTCGGCATTGTGCCATTTGTATTTAATTCCGATGCAATTTCTGTGTTTCATCGTCAATAATTAGGTCCAAGGGATACAGTAAACCTTAAGTGAAGCATCGGAATCTATAACTAGTGTCACAGGAATGGTTCAAACATAGACAGTAAGAAGAGTCAGTCTCTTGTACTTAAGTCGGCATTGTGCCTTTTGTACTTAATTCCGATGCAATTTCTGTGTTTCATCGTCAATAAGAAGGTCCAAGGGATACAGTAAAACTGAAGTCAAGCATCGGAATCTATATTTAGTGTCGCAGGAATGGTTCAAAACATAGACAGAAAGAAGAGTCATTCTTCTTGAACTTAAGCCGGCCTGGTGCATTTTCTATTTAATTCCGATGCAATTTCTGTGTTTCATCGTCAATAAGAAGGTCAGAGGGATGCAGTAATCTTGAAGTGAAGCGTCGGAATCTATAACTAGTGTTACAGGAATGGTTCAAAACATAGTCAGTAAGATGAGTCAGTCTTCTTGTCCTTAAGTCGGCATTGTGCCTTTTGTATTTAATTCCGATGCTATTTCTGTGTTTCATCGTCAATAAGAAGGACCGAAGGGATACAGTAAACCTGAAGTGAAGCATCGGAATCCATAACTAGTGTTACAGGAATAGTTCACAACATAGACAGTAGGAAGAGTCAGTTTTCTTGTACTTAGGTCGGCATTGTGCCTTTTGTTTTTAATTCCGATGAAATTTCTGTGTTTCATCGTCAATAAGAAGATCCAAGGGATACAGTAAACCTGGAGTGTAGCATCGGAATCTATAACTAGCGTCACAGGAATGGTTCAAAACATAGACAGTAAGAAGAGTCAGTCTTCATGTACTTAAGACGGCATTGTGCCTTTTGTATTTAATTCCAATTCAATTTCTGTGTTTCATCGTCAATACGAAGGCCCAAGGGATACAGTAAACCTGAAGGGATGCCTCGGAATCTATAACTAGTGTCACGGGAATGGTTCAAAACATAGTCAGTAAGAAGGGTCAGTCTTCTTGTACTTAAGTCGGCATTGTGACTTTTCAATTAAATTCCGTTGCAATTTCTGTGTTTCATCCCCAATAATAGGGTCCAAGGGATACAGTAAACCTGAAGTGAAGCATCGGAATCTATAACTAGTGTCACAGGAATTGTTCAAATCATTGTCAATAAGAACAGTCGGTCTTCATGTACTTAAGTCGGCATTGTGCCTTTTGTATTTAATTCCGATGCAATATCTGTGTTTCATCGTCAACAAGAAGGTACAAGGGATACAGTATACCTGAAAGGAGTATCGGAATCTATAACTAGTGTCAAGGAAATGGTTCAAATCATAGAGAGTAGGAAGAGACAGTGTTCTTGTACTTAAGTCGGCA